>NC_053155.1:157078535-157358535 GCF_016835505.1 Polypterus senegalus
CAGAGTGTGTGCTGTTTTTTTTGTGTAGCTGCCTTCACACAGTTTCTCCGCTGCTTTATAAAAGAACGCCATATAAGGCCATCGTTTCTCCTTGCTTCGCGGTTCTGTACTGTTTTATTGTTCGTTTATTATGATTCTTATAGTTATTGTGTAGCTATTCGAGACTTACTTTACTTTTCAGGTACCCATTTCCTTTATTTAATCCGCGGCTTGTACGTTATTTTTTGCTCGTTTATTATGATTATATAGATATTTATTGATTCCCTTCTTTAGCTGACTGCCTGCTCATATAAGACGCTCCGCTGGTTTTTTGTGAAACAGCCTTTACACAGCTTCTCCGCTGTTTTATAAACGAACGACATATAAAGCCATCACCTTGTCAATTGTGTAATGCGTTTTTTGAACAGGTTTGATGCATGGAAGTGAT
Organism: Polypterus senegalus; assembly: GCF_016835505.1. Lineage (NCBI taxonomy): Eukaryota > Metazoa > Chordata > Cladistia > Polypteriformes > Polypteridae > Polypterus > Polypterus senegalus. The sequence goes on from NC_053155.1 coordinate 157,078,963, forward strand.
CACTCGTACTGCGTTCAGTCAGTTCACGTGAGCTGCTCTCTTGTGTGATGTTGCAATGTCCACAGCTTTATTTAATGTTAGCTAAGACCCGGCACTTAAAAGTTTCTCACTACAGCAATTTAAATTCCGTTGCAAAGTGATCCAAAGTCTCGTTTATACCTCGTGTCCTCTCATTAAACTTGTATCTCGCGAATAAAGTATTTGCCGTTTTTCTTCAGCGTTCTTTGGGAGCTGTTCCTTCTTTTCTACGTACTGCGGTCACAGTCAGTTCACGTGATTAGACATGATGATGTCACACACAGCTCTGCCCCACCACGGCCGTCGAGCTAACGTCCATTACAGTATATGGAGAAAAATAGGTTCCAGTTATGACCATTACGCGTAGAATTTCGAAATGAAACCTGCCCAACTATTGTAAGCAAGCTGTAAGGAATGAGCCTGCCAAATTTCAGCCTTCTACCTACACGGGAAGTTGGAGAATTAGTGATGAGTGAGTCAGTGAGTGAGTCAGTGAGTGAGTGAGTCAGTGAGGGCTTTGCCTTTGCACTACAGTTATAATATTACACAACCTGCGCCACTTTATAAAGCGCGTATTTACATATGATGATGGTATCATTTGTAAGATGAAATGCAGCAAAATATGTTAATTATATTATACAGATAAAATTTTAACTTCATTTAAATAATCTGTATTGTTAATAATTAAACATGTGAGGACACATTGCCACAGTGCTTGCATGTTCACGTATTGTTCCTGCCTTGCACTGTATATTTGCTGAGACTGGTGCGACACTGGAAGGAGAATAATTAAACACGTACTTTGAAAATATTTCAATGTTCCTTAAAAGTTTTGAAGAATCGTCGTTGTAAACTTACAGATAGCTTAACGTCTATTACAGAGTTGATTGTGTGGCGATTGGATATTTTGGGAAAGAAAAGTAAGGAAAAGAATTGAAGGTTAGTACGTTTGAAAGAGACAGTACTGCTACAATAAATTATTTCATTGTATGAGACATGAACAATCACTGCGCCATCGTGTTCTTAATAACATGCTTTCATTCCAATCATCATGAATATATCACTTATACATCTCAGTATTTGAATTATTCAGAGAGCTGTAATATCACGAATGTAATGGATTCTGTGTCCTATCAGAGAAAGAGAAAAAACGGAAGCACGTAGTGATTCACACACATACAGCACATTGAAGATCAGATACAAGACAAAGTATTTAACGTGCTACTTTAGTTACAATGGGATTTGAGAAACTAGTAAATTAAATGATTTTAAGATGAAGTTTATGTTCTACTTTAATGACAAAATAAACTACATGATTAAAGTGGATATTTCGAGATTGAAGTTAACATTTCATGCTTTTTTCCTACTCTGTGCCTTTTTTTCTCACTGTACCCTAATAAGCTTTCATATGACACTCAGACAGTGGGCTACGTCTCGCCTTTTCATGGCGACTTTGATATGTGACAACTTCTTTTTTATTTCGGGCACTGTGAACTTGAGCTTGTTTCTCCAACACGCTATGTCACTCGATCAGCTTCCTTTTGTTGATTATACCACTGTATAAACCAACAAATAGTACGTTTTTCTTTGCCTCCACTTGGTATTCGCTGAAATTCTTATATTCTCCCTCTTGCTTTTGCCATTGCCTTTTCACAGAACGCTGAGCTTAAGGTCTATTTATATTGATTTGCATATTCAAAGAGGCGTAATTTTGGAAGAAGGCGCGTGCACGTGCGTTAGTTTTCATGCTGATTGGGATTTATGGAGCAGAAGAACGCAGAAGTTGGCAAACACACAGATCCCTACATCTGGAATTTTCTGTGCGTAAGCACATTTCAGCTTTTGTGCTTACATCATGTTACATTGCGAATTCTACGCATGGCATTATACATGAAGCCCCGGTCATTTGGGGAGGCAGTGGGAGTTCCATGTATCTTACTTACAGTATATTTCATCAGGGACAAGAACTGGCCAAGCAGGGAGGCTGGAACAATAATCATACAATGTTTCAGTGGACTTCTGAATGTCCGCTTTTGATGTGGGAAATGGGTAGTCAACAGCTCCAAATCAAAATGAAGACTTATTGCAGAAAATGTCCTAATGGCCATCCAAAGAAGTCCAAACCACTTGAGGATACTACCTTTTCCTTTTCAGTGGTACTAGATACAGTATATAGATAGATAGCACGTTATTTGCCAATGGCCAATGTAAGTTTTATTTCAGAATGGTTTTGGAGCAACATCTCTTTAAAACATAAACCCGTTTCTCAAATAAATATATGCTTTTAACATACAACCATACCTTTATGACACACCACTGCAGTACTTTAATTTGCCTGTTCTTGCACATACCACACTTTGGGGATATACAGTTCAGATTTACAATATACTCTTACCCAGGACTACATTCCACTACCTTCAGTCAGTAGTTCCTCCAAACTCCAACTAGATATGATTTACACTGTAGCTTATTGTTGAAGGCATCTCACCTCATCCCTGGCTGACCTAGATAAAAAAGCTATTTTCCCAAACTTGTAGGCAGAATAAAGCAAACATGCAAGCAGGGAAGCTGACTTAATACATTTAATTTTTAAATATTATCTAAATAGCTAGAGCCATATAAAATATAGAAAGAGTGTGGCAAATCACACCAAACAACCTAGATTATCCAGTAGTTCTACAACACATCAAATATATGTGTTTATACACAGGTGTTTGGTTTTTTTTGTATTACTTTAATCTTTGGTAGTAACTGAACGCAGTCTTAGCTTGTCACCAAGGCAATTGTCTGTCATTCAGGGGGCTTATAAAAACAAGTTACTTTCCATGCTTGGCTGCATCTTAACAGCTCATAAAACAAGCTTAGGCTTCTGACATCTGAAACAATATTTTTGCAGTGAAACATGCTTGTGTATCTTCACACTCAAACCAGTAATTTTGTTTCAAATCAGTAACACTCTACACATAACTCCTAAAACATCATAACTCTGGACTTAAATTTCCACAGAATCTTTGACACATTGCACTTGTTTCAAGCAGTTCCTATCTAAATACAAAAGCATTAACAAACAAGGTACATTTTGCTTATAATATAACAAGCAGTTTTAGCATAGAAAAGGAATAAAGTGTCTTTGTAAAAGTCTCAGATTTAAAATTACAAGACAAATTCTGCTCCTTCCTGAAAACTTGCTCCTTTTTCATGTATTGTCAAATACGGTAATTTACATTTCAACTGAAATCTCATCTCCATGACTCTTCAGATCATAGACTAAAATCTCTATAATCTTATGACCCTTCCATGGTGTTGATATAGTTGCTGTCTGGGACTTATGATTTACTGCCTCACTACGTTGTTGTTCCTTTATCCTTGCTAGATCCTTGCACAGACATGTGAGAGCAATCCTACTTTCTTTCAGCAAGCAGTCACATCTCTATGTGCCATTGCATGTTAAACTGACAACCTGATCTCACAAGACTGATCACACAACACTTACAGTGTAATCAGTACATTATTTACTATGACTAGAAAATGTGTAGTTGAGACATTTTTCATATACATTTGTAGCAGTGTTTCCATCCTGAGTGCTGTATAATCAAACCCTCTTTAGTTAATGGCTATTATTTAGAGTTAGATGTGTGGCTCATGTGGCATTAAAGCATGACATATAAACAAATATAATCAACTGCATAGCCCTAAGTGCGGATATCTCATCCTGCTTTTCATGCAACTGACTTACTGCTTTTGGTTGAAAATTTTGTCAAGGAGAATTACTTTGAAATATATCTGTGGAGTTAGTATCATGATAAAAGGATGACTAAAAAGGAGACTGGCAATTGAATTTATTTATGATTATTTGGCAAAAGTCCGTAGATGTTATCAGCAACATATTTCAAAGGGAGTCAATGCTAAGGTAAAAGATGTTTCATTTACCAGTATGGTTAGTATTTAAGAACAAAGTGTGTAAACAATCTAGCAGACACTACTTTGATAAGGACAATGAATGGTGCCACATGCTAAGATAATACTTTCCACTTCCTCCTTGTCTTTCCTTTCATTTTCGAGCTGCCATGAATGACAAAAAATCTGCCTGTGAAATTTGTGGCAACTTAACTGCAGAGTAGCTTCTTCCACTTCTTAACTTTATCTCATATTGTCTATGTGTTGCCCTGATCTCAAGCACAATTCTGAGACCCATTTGTGCTGCTTTCTTTATTATTCATTTTTTTGAAAAACATTTTTTGTAATATTGTAAACTCAGGGTAGAAAACATAATGGCTCAGATATGAGAATCTAAAAGTTCAAAAATGCTATGCAAAGAGATTGTGTTTTCACCAAAATCCACATGCATTCCTTGAACAGTGACTCTCCGACAAGTGGCCTGAGACCATTGTTTAGATTTAGAGCTCTTCATGGTATTTGACAATAGTGCCATGGATATCATAACATATCTGCTAATTAAAGTTGTTTAAGAAGGCACACATTTTTATATTTCCTTAACAAGGATGATGGCTGAGAAAAGCCACAGTATACTTGTTAAAATGGCTGATAAAAAGTGGTATAATCTTTTCAGCATAATCCCTATGAAAGCTAATATACATGTTATAATATCCACAATGTTTTTCCATCCAGTGGACGCTGTCCTTCAGATTAGGGAACAGGAGATAGTCTCAATAGGCACATCAAGTGAATAAGGTGAGTACTGGTATGTCATGCACAGTTTTGCAGCGTAGTCTTTGCAACCCTTGTAGTATGAGTGAGGATATTGTCATATAGCAGAAATGTTATGGATGACCTCTTTCTCACCATTTTTCCCTAGTAACTGCTACAAATGTCATAGCAAATTGTTATAATATTAACTGTTAAATGAGAAAGCAGAACATATATAGAAATGTGGACCACCAGCTGGTGATCTCCATATAATCTGAGAAAAATAAGAAGAAAGAGTTGCAACAATAAACAATCGTTTGGTAGATAACTTTGCAGACTGCCGAGTAGAGGTAAGTGGTATCTTTTATATGGCTTTGAGGCCATAAGAGGAAAGGCTGTAAGCAGGAGTAGGTTACTTCACATACTGTATCCTTGACTTCTGGAGCTTCTGGTCTGCAGACAAAAAAGGATAAGGTATGAATGACAGATCCTCACCTCAACCTGTTGTGAAATTACAATCAATACACCAGCCCTGAGAATGTCCCCTACTTATGTGTGTGACACTAGTTATGTGTGCCTTTTCAGTTATGTAATCATCATGCACTACACCCTCAACATCATACTAAATTGTGCATGACTGCTTAAACCTTGAATTTATTTGATTTTATAGAATCACCATATTTTATTGTTTTAATTGTTGGTGGTCCCTAGGTATTTAAGTTTAAACTAAAGATATGCTGTGCTTCTAAAATTTCTCCCAGTCTGAATTAATCATTTTCACCTTCTCCTTAAAACATTAAAAGTGTCAATACTTTATTTTAGGAGTCAACATTCTGGGGAACCAATGAACACAGACCTTGCACATATTTAATTGTGCATAAAGAATAGAATCAACTGATCCATAATTTCTATGGTGTCTGCTATCTCATATACTGCCACTCTTCAGTTCTACAGTACATTACTATACATTCTATAGCAAACAATGTTTTCTTCTGTTACTGATCCCAAAATCTGGGCATCTTTGAGAGTCATTTTGCAGCAATGAAATTCTTCGGCCAATCTCTTGGTTGTGGCATATAAAGGAAACTGACCTGAACACACATTTTCCACATCTCTTTAGGTATGTTGTACAGTGTTAGCAATTCATTATTAGCATGATATTTCATTTTGTGGATTTCAGGCAGCCCTGTTTGCATTAGATCTTATTGCTGAAATAAGAAACATACATTATAAAAGCAGAAATGCTAGAAACCTGCAATTGAGATATTTTAATACTCAGGAACTAATCTCTGGGACTTTCACAATTCACAATGCAGTATACCGCTTTCAGGTTCAGGCTAAACATTTCTTTTTTCTTGAGTTCTCTATGTATATTGTATAATAATCCTTAGACTCTTAGGACGTAAAGAACTCCTTTTAGATATTCATGTTTTAAAGCTCCTGTGTCACTCAGCCCAAAGGGGCAGTATTGGATTGAGATGTGCAGACCATCGTTGTAAATTGAAGTCACTAATGAGTGCTTTGTAATATCGTACATTATCCTGTGTAACAGATTAAGTGCTTTCTCGCACCCTTGTACCCTCGGACCACACTTCAGACACCAGATAAAAGTCCAAATAATTATTTATTATAATATTTATGTGCACAAAGCATGCTCCTCTCCACAATATTCAATAACAATAATCAATAAACCAATCCTCCATTCCCAGACGCTTAGCCACCCTGCCTCCCAACTCAGCTCGCCGTCTGGGAGCTCCCACAGTCCTTTTATATCTCCCGACCCGGAAGTGTTCCCAATCCAACAGTCCACAAGTCCTTATTCCTTCCGGGTCAGGGTAAACAATGTTTTTCTCACCCCGGAAGCCCGACACTCTTCCTATGACGAACTTCCGGGTCATAGGGCACAAAGAACTCTTCGGTCCTCCCTGCAGCTCCCTCTCGTGGCCCCCATGGCATCCAGCAGGGCGGTGCATAAAAACTCCATTGTCCATGATGCCCTGCTGGTCTTCTGGGGACCTCCATGCTGCAAGGAGGGCTCCACCTGGCAGCTTGGGGGTATTGGCCGGAATAAACAGCCGCCCATCCTCCACACCTGGTAAAATTAATCATATGAAAACGATTAGACTGTGGCCATACAATAATACACACTTTCACAATAATGGATAGTTATGCAATGTTGGATTCAATGATACTCAGTTGGTATTAAAAAGTCTAATGCAGTGATTCTTGACCTTTTTTGAGTTATGGACACCTTTAAGAATCTGATGAAAGCTATGGACCCCTCTTCTCCAGAAATATTCACACAAATACAACTTTGCATGCAATGAATATAATGTACTTTATTGAGATTTGATTGTCTCATACATATACAACATACACTAAGTATTATTAAACTTTAAAGTAAACAATCTAAAAGAACACTAATTTTTATGCAAAATGTAATGGCCACTCATTATAATTATGAAATACAATCCTCTTATGCAAATTAAAACAGATCTACTGCTACGTTTTTTACTGCCATTACTACTACTACTACTACTACATCTACTCTAAACAATATTGGGCTGTATAGTGAATATAAATGTTAATTTTTATCTGACCCTCATGGACCCCCTGAACCCCCTAAGGGTCCATGGAGTTCAGGTTAAGAACACCTCGTGTAATGCGTGCCATAAAAACATTCCCACACTATTACACCACCACTACCAGCCTGTACCATTGACACAATTCACTGATTCATACTGTTGTATGCCAAATTCTGACTCTACCTCTGAAAGAGCTCTGTCAGGTTATTATGTGCTCACTGTAGCTTTATCTTTCTATTTCTGTCGGGCAAGAATGGCACCAGGTATAACCTACTCCTGCTATAGTCAACGCTTGAATATTCAAATTGTTTGGCATTAGGAGATGTTCGTCCACCACAACTGTTGTAGAGTTCTTATTTGAGCATTTATTGCTTGAGCATGTCTGGCCATTCTTCTACAACCTCTGTCATTAATAAGGTGTTTTCTGTTCACAAAACTACAGCTGTTTCTGAATCAAAATACAAAAGAAAAGTTATTTTAAAATATGTGAGAAATTTTTAATTTTAATGTCATATATGTAGCTGACTGGAATCTGGCTTTCTCTGTGTTATATCAAGGACAGTCAAGTCAGAGGCACGTAGGGGCAAAACATAAGCTTTTTTGTTTTTTTTTTTCAATAACAAAAGGAAAAAAAGAACAGGGTGTCACACAAACAGCTTCTCCCCTATGCCCCTAACAGCATCCGCTGTGCTTCTCCTTCTTTAATAACTCAATTAACACCTTACATATAAAACTATTTAAAAAATATTATTCAGATTTCAATCCATTATCCAACCCGCTATATCCCAACTTCAGGGTCACGGGGGTCTGCTGGAGCCAATCTCAGCCAACACAGGGCACAAGGCAGGAAACAAACCTCGGGCAGGTTGCCTGCCCACCGCAGTTACTCAGATTTTCCAGAGAAAACAATTTACAATATACATAGCCTTACACAATAAAAATATTCTAACTTCACTTCTAAAAAAAAATGAGTAGCAGCATGCCTTTCCAGAAACAAAAGGAAAAAAAAAGGAAAAGGGCGTCACACAAACTGCTTCTCCCCTTTGCCTATTAAATAATAAATCAAATCAAAAATTATTGTAAACAAAACTGATACAAAATAAATAAAATAAGATCTGGAATAAAATTTAAAATCCAAAATATACATATGGTCATACTGTACACAACAGATTTACATTAACACGCTGTTAACCACACACACAAAAAATAACTAATGTTTTCTTCATTTTCAGAAGTAAACATACTGTACAAAACCATGTAAGAGCTTGGGAAAGATACATGTGACTTCATAGACATAAAAATAAAATAAAATAAAAATCAGAAAAAGCTTGGGGAGACCTGAAAACACCACCCACCTCTAATAGCATCCACCGTGCTTCTGGCTGCTGAGGCAAGAAATGTGGTGCATGCAGGTTGTGAGGTGTAACATTAACTAACATCTGTACTATAACATACTGTATGAATTTACTTTGCTACATGTACAGTGTTATGAAAAAAATTTGCCAGTATAAATTTGTGCAATAATATACATATTTCATAATTATAAAAGTTTTATTCACAATTTAGTATTAATTAAAACAACCATAGAGTGAAAACAGCAATAAACTTTGGCATTTTTTGTTAACATATTTTTTTAAATAAGTTATGTTAATACTTAATGCCCATTTAAAAGTATATGCTTCATGGACTTATTAAATAGTCATGCTGTTGTGACCAGTTATAACCTAAAAGTAGTGTCTTACAGATCAATCAGAGGATTTTGACCCGATTCTTCTTGCAGAATTAAATTACCCTTTTAAATATGTAGGCTTTTGCACATGAACTGCTCTTTTAAGGTTCAACAATAACATACCAATGCTGTTCATAACTGAAAACCTTAACTAACTTAAACTGAAGCTTTACGTTTCTTTAGCTTCTAACATTCTGACCTAGAATTGCTTTTGTGTTTTTGATCATGATCATACTGTATGGCCAAAATGGGCTTTAGCTCATGGACAAATCACAGAGTTACTCTACTGTAGAATGTTTGTAATCAGAAAAAAAGTAATGGTTCCTTCAGTGACAAGACATTCAGCTACCGGTGTGATAAAGAAACCCCAAACCATCAGACCACCATACTTGAACTTTGGTATAAGGACTTTGCTATGGAATAAAATGTAATGCAGCTTCCTGATATAACTGGGAACATATTGGTTCAACTTTTACCTTAGCTGGACATAAAACATTGTTCCGGACTTCTTCATGGTCATCATGTTTCAATTTAACAAATCAAAGGTGAACATTTATGAATTTATTAGTGATTTGTGGTTTCCATCTTAGTACTCTGCCATGAATTCCGTTTTTGACCAATTCTGTTTTAATGGTAGAGTAATGAAAATTTTGTTCAGTGTTGTCAGTAGTACTCTAAATAGCCATGCCTTCACAGGCAATCACATATTCAGTGCAACACCCTGGCTACAACTTCTCAGTTAAGGAAGCAGTGTTGGGATGACAACAAACAGGCAGCCAAAATATGACTCTTAAAAACTTGTAAAAGAAAATAGACATTGTGGCATCAGCATGGACATTGTGTGTATGTTTCTGTGTCTGTATCTGTGTAAGTCTACAAAACTAGTAATATTCCTTAAGTGGCCATATATTAACAACAAAGCACAAACTAATTAACATAAATGAAAATCAACAATATCTGTCCATCAGCAAACTGCAGACCCAATGCCAGAATGTAGAAAAAGAGTCAGGCAAGCCAGATACAGTCAGATACCTGCAGGGTTCAGCCAACTAAATGCCATGCATGCCAATCTGACGAAGAACCCTTCTACCCAATGATTCCAGTGCTCGTTTACCTGAGATGACTTTGACTGAGATGAGAAACAGAATCATGAAGAGTTAGCAACAGTTTCTATTCTATTACTTATATTTTAGTACAAATTAATAACAAACAGAAATGCAGTATGCACAACTAAATAGCAGCTCTAGTCAGGGTATGCTAGACTAAACTAGTAAGTCTTCAGTCTGAATTTAATAGCTGTAACTGAAGAGACACCCTTTATAGTAGCAGGTAGACCATTCCACAGTTTCATGGTCCTGTAACCAAAAGCCCGACCTCCCACTTTTATTTTATTAATCCTTGGAATCATAAGCAGACAGCCATTTTGAAATCTTAATGTGCACTCAGGTTTGTAAGTAATGATAGTTTCAGATAAGTAAGCAGGGCCTTGACAATTTCATCTCTATATGTTTAAAGGAGGATTTTGAAATCTGCCCTAAAGTTTACTGGGAGCCAGTGTAAGGACTTAACAGTTTTAATTTTGTTGATAAAAACTAAGACAAAAATACTCATCAATGACATTTTTACAATGACAAAAATGTAACGAAAACTAAACAAAAATGCACCTTTAATGAAAAAAACTAAGATGAATGCTTCTAAAATCATTGTTGAAAAAAACTAAACAAAACGAAAATGTTACAGACAGACCACTGTGAAGCTCTTTGCACATCTCTATTACACAACAAGTAATGAACATGAATGCAGTGGTACAATTTTAAAAATTTGTAAGCATGCATATAATTGGATAACACTGATCTGTGCACCATCAGGAAATCATCATGTCAGCCAGAATCCTGCTCCACTGAGCTCTTATATGTTAGTGATTAATGAGTGAAAAAAGCAGCCAGACATATGGGCTATCTTTAATTACAACACTGCCGAAAATAAAATTCAGTATAAGCAACATGAGATGAAGCTCATGGAAAAGAACCCACAAACTTGAAGAATCATCTAGTGGTGTGCCATCCTGAGATTCATGCCAAGGTATGTAATGTTATCTAGGTGGCGACTTGCCTGACACCAATACCATTACCTCTTTTTCTGGTTCACCCTGCCAATGCAAATGCGTCAAGTGTAAATGGGGAAAACATGCATATTAATGAAAAAAAAAGCCAACGCACAGACACACACAGGATTTTATTATTGCCAGTTTTATCCCTTTAAGAGTTAGTTAACACTAAAATCCCTGCAGCCTATGAAGAAAGTCGTCATCACTATCTTTCTTTTCTACATCTGTTCGTTCACGTATCCATCCATTTTGTAATTGGTGGATACAGTTCAGGGTTTCAGGTGAAACCACCTCACATGCCTCCACATACACATACAGTGCATCCGGAAAGTATTCACAGCGCATCACTTTTTCGACATTTTGTTATGTTACAGCCTTATTCCAAAATGGATTAAATTCATTTTTTTCCTCAGAATTCTGCACACACTATACCCCATAATGACAATGTGAAAAAAGTTTACTTGAGGTTTTTGCAAATTTATTAAAAATAAAAAAATTGAGAAAGCACATGTACATAAGTATTCACAGCCTTTGCCATGAAGCTCAAAGTTGAGCTCAGGTGCACCCTGTTTCCCCTGATTATCTTTGAGATGTTTCTGCAGCTTAATTGGAGTCCACCTGTGGTAAATTCAGTTGATTGGACATGATTTGGAAAGGCACACACCTGTCTATATAAGGTTCCACAGCTGACAGTTCATGTCAGAGCACAAACCAAGTATGAAGTCAAAGGAATTGTCTGTAGACCTCCGAGACAGGATTGTCTCGAGGCACAAATCTGGGGAAGGTTACAGAAAAATGTCTGCTACTTTGAGGGTCCCAATGAGCATAGTGGCCTCCATCATCCATAAGTGGAAGAAGTTTGAAACCACCAGGACTCTTCCTAGAGCTGGCCGGCCATCTAAACTGAGCAATTGGGGGGAGAAGGGCCTTAGTCAAGGGGGTGACCAAGAACCCGATGGTTACTCTGTCAGAGCTCTAGAGGTCCTCTGTGGAGAGAGGAGAACCTTCCAGAAGGACAACCATCTCTGCAGCAATCCACCAATCAGGCCTGTATGGTAGAATGGCCAGACGGAAGCCACTCCTCAGTAAAAGGCACATGGCAGCCCACCTGGAGTTTGCCAAAAGGCCCCTAAAGGACTCTCAGACCATGAGAAACAAAATTCTCTGGTTTGATGAGACAAAGATTGAACTCTTTGGTGTGAATGCCAGGAGTCACATTTGGAGGAAACCAGGCACCGCTCATCACCAGGCCAATACTATCCCTACAGTGAAGCATGGTGGTGGCAGCATCATGCTGTGGGGATGTTTTTCAGCGGCAGGAACTGGGAGACTAGTCAGGATAAAGGGAAAGATGACTGCAGCAATGTATAGAGACATCCTGGATGAAAACCTGCTCCAGAGTGTTCTTGACCTCAGACTGGGGTGACGGTTCATCTTTCAGCAGGACAACGACCCTAAGCACACAGCCAAGATATCAAAGGAGTGGCTTCAGGACAACTCTGTGAATGTCCTTGAGTGGCCCAGCCAGAGCCCAGACTTGAATCCGATTGAACATCTTTGGAGAGATCTTAAAATGGCTGTGCACCGACACTTTCCATCCAACCTGATGGAGCTTGAGAGGTGCTGCAAAGAGGAATGGGCGAAACTGGCCAAGGATAGGTGTGCCAAGCTTGTGGCATCATATTCAAAAAGACTTGAGGCTGTAATTGCTGCTAAAGGTGCATCGACAAAGTATTGAGCAAAGGCTGTGAATACTTATGTATATGTGATTTCTCAGTTTTTTTATTTTTAATAAATTTGCAAAAACCTCAAGTAAACTTTTTTCACGTTGTCATTATGGGGTGTTGTGTGTAGAATTCTGAGGAAAAAAATAAATGTAATCCATTTTGGAATAAGGCTGTAACATAACAAAAAATGTGGAAAAAGTGATGCGCTGTGAATATTTTCCGGATGCACTGTATGGGCACAGTGGAAGTGATGACAACATTCATAGCAATTGAAAATCGAGAAAAGTTCCAAATGAAGTGACAATGATGAAAGGCAGCTGCTCCATTTGTTAATACTAACATAAAATGTATTTAAGATTTCAGTCCTTGAAGTGCATCTCCCAATTAATATGATATGTACATGCACAATATGGCAAAACAGCACTGCTTCATTGCTGAATACAACTCTGAAGACACTGAATTTGTGTTATTTGTTAGGTTAAACCCAAGTCTCTGTATTAGGCCGTTTTTCAGTTCATCATTCCATCTAACAGTGCCCCTGCAGTAAGGCTGTACTATCCAACCTAGTTTTTCTATTTAGTGTCCACTTCCCTTGCCAATTCATTCCCCTGTGTCTCACTCTCTTGTTCCCCATCTCTTTGACCCGATCTAAGCTAGGATGGAGACTGCCTGGCAACTCCTCACCAAGACCGATGCATTTTTGAAGAAGTATTCAGCTAAAATCAGGACAGTTTTTATGCAGCTGGACTCTACTGGATTTTTTCAAGAGTGTGTTGTTAGCGCTCTCGTTTCTTGCCTCAACACGAGCAGTCTCTCTCTCTCTCAGGACTGGTTTTCCAATGTTACAAGATTTTTAGTTTTCATGCACTTGTTTCTGCATTAGCATTTTTAGAACAGTTTTTGAAATTGGAAGACTAATATGGAAGACAATTTAATGAGAAAGAAGGACAAATGTTAACAATTATTAACAATAAAATGTATATACAGTATGTAACATTTCATGTTAGTGTTATAAATTTGAATCAACAGCGGAAAGCTTTTGTTTCAGACAGAGTTGTTCAATGTTAAGGAACCTTCATGCCATCCTTAAAAAAGGTAATGTAGTAAATCTTCCGCGGATAACATTACACAACAATGGAGATCTTGATATGCCATTTGTATTTAAACATTAACAGTTTCCCATTAGAATAGCTTTTGCAAAGACAATTAACAAATCTCAAACATTAGAAAAAGTCATTTTATTTAATAGAGAGAAAGGAATGAAAATCTGTCAAGAGCAGTTATAAGTTGGGTTGTTACGATGAAAGTCCAAACACAGAATCAAAATTCAATGCGATACTGACTAAAATGTAATTAAAAAAAATTATTTTTACTGAAGTTTTACAGTAAAAGTGTAAGTTTAAAAAGTATTTGCATGTTAATTTCAAACAGAACAAAATCATATAATGCAACGAATAACTCTAACATAACATGAAACATAATTTACTTTCAAATTATTACGTTTTATTATTTTTTAATGTGGTTAATTACTCACTGTAATGTAAAATAGTTCTGTTATGCATATGTAACCATTCCCATTGTGGCATCAGGCCGGGACGCCCAGGAGGAACGGAGGAGTGTCTGTACCTCCTCCAGACCGTGAGGGGGCGACCGCCCTGGTTATGTTGGGGGCCACGGGTAAAGGGCTTGGAAGCCCAGCCCTGTAGGGACCCGTGGCCACCGCCAGGCGGCGCCCCGGTGCCTGAACAACCCTGGAGCCCAGCACTTCTGCTATACCAGGAAGTGCTGGGGGAAGAAGACAGGGGACACCCGGAGGGCAGAGGAGTGCCAGGAAGCAGCTGGAGCCCATCCGGGTTCCTATTTAAGGGGCCGCCTCCCTTCAGTTGAGAGCGGAAGTCGGGTGGAAGAGAGACGGAGCTGGAGAGAGGACTGGAGGCGGCCAGGAGAAAGGCACGAAGGACTGTGAGGCCTGAACTTTGGGGGATCGGTGCTGGAGGCACTGGGGGTGCATGTAATATAAAAACTTGTAAATATTGTATAATAAACGTGTGTTGGATGAACTTAAGATGTCCGTCTGTGTGTGTTCGTGTGTATATATATTCACACACGTGCAAGTTGGAGGCAGTCAAAGAGCCTAAAGGTGAGTGAAATATCGCGAGACAAAGGGTCAACACGTGATACTTACCTGAAACTCTTTTCACCTACAAAAAAATAAGAAGTTCCATTTCCGGGTTCAAAATGGCCACAACAACGTCACTTCTGGTTCACCCTGATGACGCCACCTCCGGTTCCATCAATCGATTGCTCCTATCTACTTCTAAGGTTCCGCCTTTCTACCTCCAATATTCACTTCCTGCCAACCATTTCCTGTCCCATAATCCATCCAGTTATATAAACGCCATTTTGATTGTAGTTCATTGTTCATTTGCACTGAAAAGTCATATGAATCAACCTCTTTATTCATTTGTCTGGACGACAACATACGGGGACGATCCCCAAACCTTTTTTTTGTGTTTGGAAATATTTCTTTGTGGAATAATCTTATCACAATATATATCCATCCATCCATTCATCCATGATATATATATATATATATATATATATATATATATATATATATATATATATATATATATATATATATATATATATATATATATATATATATATATATATATATATATATACTGTTCACAAAAATTAAAGGAACACTTTAAAGAAACACATTAGATACATCAGATCTCAATATGAAGTTGGATATCTATACAAATAACGACAGGGCAATGTCTTAGGAACAAAAGGATGCCAAGTCTTTTAATGGAAATAAAAGTTTTCTGCCTACAGAGGGCTCAATTGTGTAGACACCCTAAAATCAGAGTGAAATGAAGATGTGGCAGGCTAGTCCATTTTTCAAAAACTTAATTTCTGCTACTCAAAATGCTTTTCAGTATCTTGTGTGGCCCCACGAGCTTGTATGCATGCTTGACAACGTCGGGCATGCTCCTAATGAGACGACGGATGGTGTCTTGTGGCATTTCCTCCCAGATCTGTATGAGGGCATCCCTGAGCTGTTGTACAGTCTGAGGAGCAACCTGGCGGCGCCTAATGGACCGAAACATAATGTCCCACAGATGTTCTATTGGGTTTAAGTCAGGGGATCGTGAAGGCCATTCAATTGTTTCAATTCCTTCATCCTCCAGGTACTGCCTGCATACTCTTGCCACATGAGGCCGGGCATTGTCGCATTAGGAGGAAACCAGGACCTACTGCACCAGCGTAGGGTCTGACAATGGGTCCAAGGATTTCATCCTGATACCTAATGGCAGTCAAGATGCCGTTGTCTAGCCTGTAGAGGTCTGTGAGTCGCTCCATGGATATGCCTCCAAGATCATCACTGACCCACCACCAAACCAGTCATGCTAAACGATGTTACAGGCAGCATAATATTCTCCACGGCTTCTCCTGACCCTTTCACGTCTTTCACATATACTCAGGGTGAACCTGCTCTCATCTGTGAAAAGCACAGGACGCCAGTGGTGGACCTGCCAATTCTGGTATTCTATGGCAAATGCCAATTGAGCTCCCGTGCTGTGCAGTGAGCACAGGGCAGTAGACATTTGGGCCCTCAGGCAACCCTCATGAAGTCTGTTTCTGATTGTTTGGTCAGAGACATTCACACCAGTGGCCTGCTGGAGGTCATTTTGTAGGGCTCTGGCAGTGCTCATCCTGTTCCTCCTTGCCCAAAGGAGCAGATACTGGTCCTGCTGATGGGTTATGGACCTTCTATGGCCCTCTCCAGCTCTCCTAGAGTAACTGCTTGTCTCCTAGAATCTCCTCCATGCCCTTGAGACTGTGCAGGGAGACACAGCAAACCTTCTGGCAATGACACGTATTGATGTGCCATCCTGGAGAAGTTGGACTACCTGTGCAACCTCTGTAGGGTCCAGGTATCACCTCGTGCTACCAGTAGTGACACTGACTGTAGCCAAATGCAAAACTAGTGAAGAAACAGTCAGAAAAGATGAGGAGGGAAAAATGTCAGTGGCCTCCACCTGTTAAACCATTCCTGTTTTGGGGGTCATCTCATTGTTGCCCTCTAGTGCATCTGTTGTTAATTTCATTAACACCACAGCAGTTGGAACTGATTAACAACCCCCTCTGCTACTTAACTGACCAGATTAATATCCCATAAGTTTCATTGACCTTATGCTATACTCTGATTAAAAAGTGTTCCTTTAATTCTTTTGAGCAGTAAAAAGAAGTATATATATATATATAGTGACCTCAACCATTATTACAGCTAGATATAAGGTCCGGGGAAGAGAGAGCAAATGTGAGGCACTACCTCCCATGCGAATGCTACAGGGCAGCCCTCCTGGTCGGCTGTGGCACCATGGATTCTCGCTGGGCACGCTGGGACTTGGAGTTGGGTACAGTCCAGTTGGGTTCCATGGGGGCCACCGGGTGGAGCTGCAGAGCCCTACAGTGAACTTCCACCACACCTGGAACTGATTCCAGGTAATAGTGATGAGCCACCTGGAGCATTCCCTTGAGCTGAATAAAAGAAGCCGCCTTACTCCATTAGAAGAGCCAGAGTCTGGAGGTAGTGGACAAAGCTTGCCGGGATAGGAGTGTAATCAAAGAAAAGAAAGAAAGAAACAGAAGAAGGTCCACTATATATATATATATATATATATATATATATATATATATATATATATATATATATATATATATATATATATATATATATATATATATATATATATATATATATATATATATAACTATCAAGTGGATTTTGTTTCTATTATTCTTTGACTGACAGGGAGAGGTGCAAAGAACATAAATATGTTTGTTAAAGTATTATTATATATTAGTATACTTTAGTATACTGCAAATGTTTGATATATTTGTACTGTTATTTTACTGTGGAATAAATTGAAAATAAAATCTGGTTTGTGGCGCCTTTTATTAACACCATACCATTAACATTTTGTAATACATAATTCACTCTTAATTATATACAAAATGCATACCCATATCAGTGTCAGATTATAATTATTAAGTACAATATTCATCAGCAGTAGGCTACTACACATGATTTTTTCAAATTGGAATTTGGCAAATTGATATTTAATAGGCCAATGAATGGTCTGATTTCTGCTCTCTTTAATATAATATTGCAATTATGTAATCCTACTATTGCATTAATAACTATTATACCTTGTAATTTGTCTGTACTGTAGATTTTAAGTGTGCCATCCCATGATATTCAATAGCCCTGTCTGGCCACCCCACTCAAAATCTTCTAGAGGCCCCTGCCATAGTCTATAACACAGTAAAAACACAGTTTTAGAATGACTAAAGCAGAGGTGCAGGCTCCATAAATTTGATGATAGGGCGAGCATTGGAAAGTGGTGGCCCTGAGTACATATTGTAAAAAGAATATTGCCAAATATGTGTGACATGTAGACAGCTATAGAAAAGAAGCAAATATACCTTTGTGAAAAATAATTTATTTTAAATTATTGTTACTAAAATATATATACATTATTTCTTTATTGTCTCAACAGAGATTTTATTTTTCTATACTTGCATGTCTACTGCATATTACACTTATCAACAATAAGCTGCATGAGGAGCCCACTGAATGGTTAAATGCTCTGTTTGCACTTTGAAGTGTTTGAGTATTCAGTAAATACATTTGATAAAATAACTTTATATCTGTGAAGTGTTTTTACTGACACTCCAAGGTCAATGTTATACACCTAGAACTGCATCAATACAGTGTGTAACAGCACATGACCCTCACTCTTCTCTCCAATACTTATTGAGCTCCTTAACACATCCATACCTGAAATAGGGCAATTTAACCATTTAATCGTATAAAGAGCTAGACCTATTGGGGTACTGCACAACCCAAACCTACAACTGCACAAAACACAGATTCTAGGCTCAAAAACATAATTTTTACTTAGCATAATATTTTTCTTACAAATCAAAGTGCTCCAAAAGAGTATTAATACACAACAGATACCAAACTAACAATCAGTTCTTCCTTCTAGCTCTTCTGCAGGCAAGCTCTGTCCTCCTCCACTCCTGACAACGACTTGCTTGACTAAGATAGAGAGCTAGGATTACTTCTAGTACAAAGGTATTGTTCCAAGAAGCACTTTTGGGCCAGGTGGAACCCTCCATGTGACCAGGAAGCACGTTTCCAGTAGTCCCCTCTTCTGGCAACAAAGTACCCCAGTAAGGTTGCTTGATAAGACTACATACACCAAGTAGCTCTGCAGGCGCCCAAACAGGGATGCTGCCTTGCATTGTACTGAGGGATCATAGGTCCCCAGGAGGCAGTTTCTCATTGTCCCTCTATTCCCTAGCCACCCAGCTGGCCCATCCACACCCTTCATTACAAGAGTTGTGGTAAGGAAACTTTATCACAGCTGCATTGGGTGCAAGACAGGAACCTAATCTGGATGGCATGTTAGGTAATTGCAGTGCACTCTTACACACATATACACCCACAAAGGGCTAATTTAGAGCTTCTATCTATAGTAATGGGCAATTTGCAAATGATTCACTCTTTTTGAACAACTCTTTTCAGTGGATCATATGAACTGATTCATGAACATGAAAGGATCGATTCAGTGGAGCTCAATGGGAGTGCTAAAGCACATGCGTGTTCTTCTTGCGTGATGTGGTAAATGTTGATAAATGTTTAGAATGCATGTGCAAGAACCATCTGAATCATGAGATTTGAAACATTTGATTCATGAATGAGTCACTACCTGAGAATCAGTCTAATGGAGTCACTGCCCTAGAACCAGTATAATGACTGTCATTCATTTGATTTGCGAAAGCATCATTATGAGTTGCACAATTCTCATTCACTTCTGATTCTGTTACAAAACGTCTTAATTTAATTATGCATATATAAATAATTGTATATACACACAAACATATACTATATTTTGTACAATAATAATGTACAAATGAATAATTAATTTATTTGTGATGTGAACAGAGGGGATCCCCCTTCCTCCCCCCTGGACTTCCCATATACACTAGACTGTAAATGAAACAAGTGAATAAAATCAATCAAAACAATCGATTCACTTAAACAGCTAGTTTGAAACATTCAAAAAAGAATCAAAACATGCATGGCAAGTAATGTAGAAGGTGAACACGAATATTTGGAGTGATAGTGTTGTGAATGCAAGACTGGGCATTAAGAAAGAATAAATGCTAACGATAAACTGTTTATATATACAGTATTTTGTACTATATTTGTGCAAGAATATTTTTCAGCAACATCTCACACAATACCAAGCCCAAGTGATTCATGGGTGCTCTATTACCCCAACCCAGAGAGCATATAACCCAAAGCGTATTATCAGTAATGTTAATAAGATGAATTAAAATATTTAAAATATGGTTTAATACTACAATAATCTGATAATTTTAAATGTTCAGTTAAAGAGTGTCATGATAGATACATGCATTTGAGCAACAGCCAGTCATGGAACTGTTTTGTCATTACGGCATAAGGCACAGCTATCATATCACTGGCTGCTGGCAAATAGTGTTATCCAACTTGACATATTTGGAGATTTTTTTTTCATCAATTATCAATCCAGTTTTATCCACTCAGAATAGTTTCATAATATTGTAGGGTACTGCATACTTATTTTGGTTGTTTATTATTTTTAAAACTCTTCTGTTGTGCTGCTGATAGCTGCAGCAAACACATTCATTAATAAAACACTTACTGTACATATGTCTCTTGTTTAATGATTCTTTGAGTATACATAGTTAATAGGGAGAAAAGCTGACTCCAGTGGTAAATTAGGATGAAAATGAAAGAATCTGTATATTATTTGTTTATTTAATTGGGGAGGAAGTTGTCTCTGTGGATAACTAAATGGATAGATAGATGGATGGATAGATGATCTGTCAGAGGAGTTGTACCTTTGCCGAATTCTTCCTTATACAAGCTTGGCCAAACTGTAACACTGAATATTAGTAGAGTGTCCCATAAAACAGATGTACATATATATTTAATACAGTTAGAAAATTTTGTACATCTGCCGGCAGCATTGGAATCAATGTAGGAACTCACCTGCAAAGTCCACCAGTATATCACTAGAAGAAGACATCCACATTCAAACAACCCTCCAACACTGTTACCAAGATAGAAATAAAATGTCTTTGTATCAAAGTGTTACTAATATTACTAAATATACTTTATATATATTTTTTTTTCTGCACTAACCAAAATATCCTTGTTCAATGTCTTTTTTCACACATCCGTAGAATGTCCTGGCAGAATGGTGTCAGAGCAACAACCTCACCCTCAAAATTAGCAAAACTAAGGAGATGATTGTGGATTTCCACAAACAGGCAACAGAGCAAAGCCCCATCTACATCGGAGGTGAGGCTGTGGAGCAGGTCAGCAGCTTTAGGTTCCTCGGAGTCACCCTCACTGATGACCTTAAATGGGCAAGTCACACTGCGGTAGTAGTCAAGAAAGCCCAAACAATGCCTCAACTTCCTCAGGAGATTGAGTAAGGCCCGGATGTCCCCCATAACCCTGTGCAGATTTTACAGGTGTACTGTGGAATCTATCCTGACAGGAAGCATCACATCCTGGTACAGCAATTACTCA
The DNA here is from genome assembly GCF_016835505.1 of Polypterus senegalus. NCBI lineage: Eukaryota > Metazoa > Chordata > Cladistia > Polypteriformes > Polypteridae > Polypterus > Polypterus senegalus. Next base: position 157,100,447 of record NC_053155.1, read on the forward strand.
GTTCAGGACTGCAGAGCTCTGCAGTGTGTGGTGAACACAGCAAAGCAGATCACAGGCACACAGCTCCCTGTGATCCATGACATCCACCCTACGCACTGTCTCAGGAAAGTGAACCATATCAGGTGGGACCCCAAGCACCCTGCACTGTCACTTTCACCCTCCTCCCATCTGGGAAGCGACTAAAGTCTATTCGGACGCGCACCTCCAGGTTCAGGAACAGTTTCTACCCAAATGCAATCAGACTCATAAAGAATCAGTAACCTTGTGTCCCCTCCACTGCTACCTGCACATATACTTCTGCCACTGTCTCTATTTATTCCTAGGATTCTGGTTTTATTTATTTACTTATTTATATTAATTTATTTATTGAGTGTTTTTTTTGTCTATGTTCACTGTCTGCGGGGGCACATGCAAGCAAGCATTTCATTGTACATGGTACTTGTACACATGACAAAAAAGAAGTGAATTGAATAGATATTATTTTATTTCTGCACTAACCAAAATATCCTTGTTCAATTTCTTTTTTCACTACATGTCCATAGAAGAGGAAAACTTGGCAGACAATGTTACTGGTTGCAGGAAAATAAAACATTTGAAAAATGCAACGACAATTGTGAAATTATGCAACTGAAAAATGAGTTGTGGGAGTAAGCTTCCCAATTAGAGGCAGGAGAGAATCAACCTCTTTAAAAGAACTATGGTAAGATTTGTCAAAATTAACCTGTGCAGAATGCTTGAAAAATAAGACTACAATGATTTGGTAGGAGGGTGTGGCAATGGTGGGTGGTGATATGCACCAAACTGGTAGCATGGAACAACTGAACTGTTGTGGCAATACGTGACATTCCTAAAGGAACTCCTGTATATACTAAGACATAGAAACGGAACATATCTATTACAAATAATTAACGTGTGCTAGACAATTTGATCTGCAGTGGGTGGCACCCTGCCCGGGATTGGTTTATGCCTTGTGCCCTGTGTTGGCCAGGATGGGCTCCAGCAGACCCCCGTGACCCTGTGTTTGGATTCAGCGGGTTGGAAAATGGATGGAAAGACAATTTGATAATCCATATGGCATAAAACCCAGATGTACCAGAAGAAGTTCATATATGCATATACTGTATATGTATTGTCACACACGTGTTTTTTTATATATATATATATATATCTTTCCATTACCTGAAAGCACACATTTTTTGGGGGAGGTGTTGTTTTTTAAAAAAGCATGGTGCTTCAAACAGAATCCTTAACTCAGGAAAGAATTTAAGGAACTCCTATAGTTAACATCAAGTATTACTGTATGTAAGAGAGTGTGAATTATCTCTGACACCACTAAACTTCAAAGAATTCTGTGGTCATGGTAACTAATATCTTTAGAACGTCTGCATGAGGAGATTTTCACTTCAGCATTTCAGGTACAATTCTAAAGCACAGCACTTTAAATCCTATAAAAAGTCAAAAATTAGAATCTCTATTGCTTTTCTAAATAATCACTAAAGTAATAAAAATAAAACTCGTGCTAGTCTTGTGTCAGAATTTATATTTTGTGTCACCAGTTTGAATAATAAAGATGAAAAACAAAATAATCTGAATTTGTCTGATTGCCATATGAATAATGTGCTATAATAATCTTTCCTAATCATGCTGTAAATAATTTTATTTATTCATAGCTGAAACTACCTTTACTCAGGAGATGAAACCCAAGATATTTTTCAGCTGAAAAATAATATGACTGCAGGGAGCAATAGTATAATCTTGCTAAAAAGCAGTATTGACTAAAGTGCTTTTCTTTGTAAACAGCATGTTTATAGCAAGAACAGAACAATAAAGTATGTAGCCATGATTTATCTGAGTAAATTAGCCTTTAAGAAATAGATATAGTAAACAAATAGCCAAGTGCCAATAATTTTTACAATGTACTGGCAGCATCTGGAAATTGTCATTTTAATTCTAGAAACGTATTTATTTATTTTTCACTGAGTATATGTAGTGGCCAATAAATACAATTGCACAATCAGTATATCAGTGTGATTTGTTCTGTACATGTCTGTGCAGTCATATATTCTATTTATTGCTACATTTACATATTTATAGTACATCCGGAAAGTATTCACAGCGCATCACTTTTTCCACATTTTGTTATGTTACAGCCTTATTCCAAAATGGATTAAATTTTTTTTTTTTCCTCAGAATTCTACACACAACACCCCATAATGACAACATGAAAATAGTTTACTTGAGGTTTTTGCAAATGTATTAAAAATAAAAAAAATGAGAAATCACATATACCTAAGTATTCACTGCCTTTGCTCAATACTTTGTCGATGCACCTTTGGCAGCAATTACAGCCTCAAGTCTTTTTGAATATGATGCCACAAGCTTGGCACACCTATCCTTGGCCAGTTTCACCCATTCCTCTTTGCAGCACCTCTCATGCTCCATCAGGTTGGATGGGAAGCGTCGGTGCACAGCCATTTTAAGATCTCTCCAGAGATGTTCAATCGGATTCAAGTCTGGGTTCTGGCTGGGCCACTCAAGGACATTCACAGAGTTGTTCTGAAGCCACTCCTTTGATATCTTGACTGCGCTTAGGGTCGTTGTCCTGCTGAAAGATGAACCGTCGCCCCAGTCTGAGGTCAAGAGCGCTCTGGAGCAGGTTTTCATCCAGGATGTCTCTGTACTTTGCTGCAGTCATCTTTCCCTTCATCCTGACTAGTCTCCCAGTTCCTGCCACTGAAAAATATCCCAACAGCATGATGCTGCCACCACCATGCTTCACTGTAGGGATGGTATTGGCCTGGTGATGAGCGGTGCCTGGTTTCCTCCAAACGTGACACCTGGCATTCACACCAAAGAGTTCAATCTTTGTCTCATCAGACCAGAGAATTTTGTTTCTCATGGTCTGAAAGTCCTTCAGGTGCCTTTTGGTAAACTCCAGGTGGGCTGCCATGTGCCTTTTACTGAGGAGTGGCTTCCGTCTGGCCATTCTACCATACAGGCCTGATTGGTGGATTGCTGCAGAGATGGTTGTCCTTCTGGAAGGTTCTCCTCTCTCCACAGAGGACCTCTAGAGCTCTGACAGAGTAACCATCGGGTTCTTGGTCACCCCCCTGACTAAGGCCCTTCTCCCCCCAATTGCTCAGTTTAGATGGCCGGCCAGCTCTAGGAAGAGTCCTGGTGGTTTCAAACTTCTTCCACTTATGGATGATGGAGGCCACTATGCTCATTGGGACCCTCAAAGTAGCAGACATTTTTCTGTAACCTTCCCCAGATTTGTGCCTCGAGACAATCCTGTCTCGGAGGTCTACAGACAATTCCTTTGACTTCATACTTGGTTTGTGCTCTGACATGAACTGTCAACTGTGGGACCTTATATAGACAGGTGTGTGCCTTTCCAAATCATGTCCAATCAACTGAATTTACCACAGGTGGACTCCAATTAAGCTGCAGAAACATCTTAAGGATGATCAGGGGAAACAGGTTGCACCTGAGCTCAATTTTGAGCTTCATGACAAAGGCTGTGAATACTTATGTACATGTGCTTTCTCAATTTTTTTATTTTTAATAAATTGGCAAAAATCTCAAGTAAACTTTTTTCATGTTATCATTATGGGGTATTGTGTGTAGAATTCTGAGGAAAAAAATGAATTTAATCCATTTTGGAATAAGGCTGTAACATAACAAAATTTGGAAAAAGTGATGCGCTGTGAATACTTCCCGGATGCACTGTACCCATTAGGTTTAGCTTATTCGTATACAAAGAAATAAGAGTTTAGCTTGTATGAGTAAAATGATTCAATGCCACTATATACTCTTAAAAATAAAGGTGCCAGAGTGCTTCCTCAGAGTGATGCCATATGGGAAACATTTTTCATTCCAAAAAGACCCATCCACATGAAGGTTCCAGAAAGAACCTTTATTTATTTACATCCGTAACAAACTTCACACAGTATAACCATAACTGGAAGGTGTCTAAATGAGTAAAGACATGTTGCACTGTCCTCTGTAGTAATGAAGTCATTTGACAGTCTGACCTTATATTTTTTACAAATTCTCTTTTTGACCCACACCAGTTTGCTTACCATGCCAACAGGTCAGTTGAAGATGCAGCAAACATGGCTTTCAACTACATACTCACAGTCTGAACTAGAATAACTGCTCTTATCTAAAAAGCTCATTAGGAGATGCTTTTCCTCCATCAACCTAAAAAGTTTAGCCTGTCCCAATCACTGCTGGTATAGTTTTATTGATCAGTTATTGAAAGCATCCTCACTTCCATCATAATTGTCTGGCATGGCAGTGTATCATTCAAAATATAAACTGCAGCCTGTAACTCACGTGGTAGAATAAATTGTAGTCCTGAAACTGAACTGAGGATCTGTACACATCATGGGTTAGGAAATGGACCAGAAATATAATCAAAGACTAGATAGGCAACTATCTATTTTTGTTATTATAGTTACTAATCAAAGAACTATTAATATATAAACAGTTTCTCTCCTACTGCAGCCACTAATGTTAAACATAGTCTCTTCTCCCTTCAATATAAATGTTTATTTTGTGTTTATTTTATGAATTTACCTAATATATTACTGGGCAGAGATGCAATTCTCATTATTATAATGCTTTATATACCTGTATTTACAGTATATAATGTTGTAATGGTGTTATGTATTATATATAGTGTTGTTTAATTCTATGTACCTTGCTAGTGTATGGATGTGACACTGAAAAATATTCACAACTGTGTTGCCTAGCTAAAAAGATTTCTTTTAACTGCACTGAGATCGAAAAATCCACTCATCCAAAGGGCGACCCTACAATGACCTAAATCAGAAGGCAGCATGGCTCGACATAACTTTCAATTTTATTACTGGGCAGTAAACATACAAGCTATAAAAACCTGGACACTGACACAAATAGATGAATACACACTAGCTTGGTCTGCAATAGAAATGAAATCCTGCAGCACTTCTTTATATTCCCTGCTTTGTACACCAGTAAATACAAGTTATTGTCAATATACTAACAACCCAATTGTGCTTTATTCACTCAGAATATGGAACCATTGTACAAAGCAGAATATTTTATCTGTGGCACCTGTACATGATTATCACCTTTTTCCACCCTTGTGAACGTACACAGTTTTAATGTTTGGAAAACGTATGTGATTAAATCATTTAAGGATTTGTATATCAATAATGTCTTTTCATCCCGTGAACAATTTAGTCTCTCATCAACACAATTTTTCCACTATCTCCAAATTAGAGACTTTGCTAAATGAAATCTGCCCAATTTTCCTCACATCCCTTCTATTTCTATTCCAGAAGAGATGTGGATCAGTCTTGAAGACTCAGCATTTCTATAATATATAAACCATTTTAAAGTCCCTTCCTTTTAGAGATTCCTGTGTACAGTAGGAAAAGGATCTCGTGCTCAACATTTCAGAAATAGAGTGGAAGGCAGTCATGAACAGACTTCACTCTAGCTCAATATTTGAAAAGTATTCAGTTATTCAACTTAAATTGTTTAAAATTATCCAAAATGTTTCCAACCTGCGACCATTGCAATCGAGCTCCAGCTTCATTAGATCACATGTTTTGGGTGTGTACCAAATTAACATCATTCTGGACAAAATTCTTTAAATGCCTTTTAGACAGCCTTTGTGTCACAATCACTCCTAACCCATTAACAGCTAACTCCATTTAAGGTGGAGAAAGACAAACTATAATTGATTTAACTTCATTATTAGCACGTAGACTTATCTTGCACAACTGGAAGAATCCTAACCCATCTCTTTATATAACTAATGTTATATACTATTTGAAATTGGAAAAAATCTAATTCTCACTTAGAAGATCTGTTTAAATTTTTTTAAAGCCTGGCTAGATCTAATCAATAACATTTTAGAATAAGTATTTATATTGGGGGAAAAAACTCCTTTCTCTCCAAACTTCTTTACTACTTTGAAAAGTTTTACTCTGGCTGTTGGCCTTTCTCTCTTTCCCATGGGTGGGGGTTGAATTGAATTTAGTTATGTTAAGTTTGACTTGATTTTATGGAATGTTACATGCTTTTAATAAATTTAATAAAGGATAAAAAATAACTACACTGAGATCATATGACTGTAGTAAGTTATATATATAATAGCAAAATACCCGCGCTTCGCAGCGGCGAAGTACTGCATTAAAATTTTTATTAAGAAGAAAATTTAACCTTTTTAAACTGAGGGAAAATATGGCAATAATTATTTGTTAAGGATCTCTTTGTATACCATGTTGTCAGTTCGGCCCTCCGGTTGTAACATGACCAAGCTGTGCGCTGAGTTTACTCTTGAGCATGCAACTTACAGTCTTAATCTTGTCTCAAATCTCACAGCTTGGACTGCTGCTGTCATAATCGGTTTGAGTTTCATGGTTTGTTTCAATTACGACAGTATTTGCAGGATTTGTTGTGTTGAAGTAACATTCAGCATCTGTCAAGCATTGTAAGCACACAACCGGTTTCATCGATAAAATCACATCCAGCTTTTGAGAGTTTAAACATTCATTAACATCAAAGTGTCCACTACTGAAATCGTCACCTGTGAATCTAAGATGTTTAAGAGGCATTGGCGGTTGCCGAAAGTTGTAAAATATTTGGCCATTTCGGTACACTTGAAAGCGACAACCGAACAATTCAGCGGCAGCCATCAACTCACATGCAGAACCATAGGTGAAGGGCTTAAGCATTTCACTCTTATAGTGCTCCTGTGTAGTATAATTATCTCCTGTACCGTCATCAGTCCACACCTTGAACCTGTCCCAGTCATTCAATACATAAGACACAATGTTCCTTCGGATATCAAGAGTGAGCCTGATATGGCCGTGCAATATGTAACAAAGAGAATGGAAAAGGTAGGTGCCATCTCCGGGCATGGAAACCACTCGGTTAGTGACAGTTCTTTGATCGATAGTGATCATCTCGATAGACATGGTAATGGGGGTTGGAATGACAAAGGAAATGGGTACCTGAGCAATGTAAAGTAAGTCTAAAATACCTATACAATAACTATAATTGTAATAAACAAACAATAAAACAGCAGAGAAGCCGTGGATTAAACAAAATGGCTGTAGTTATCAGTAGGGAGATGTGAATCCCGTGGTGAAGCAAGGAAGGGAATGTAGAGACCGGACCGACAGACGGTCTTATATAGGCAGGCAGCCAACAACATGGGAGGTGTTGGGATGGGGGACACAACGCCACCTCACATGGTGACCGAGCTGTAGGCTATGGACATATATATGTACGTAAGTAGGATTCAGTTAGCGCTGGGAACCTGTGTACCAAATTTCTTGAAGATGGGCCCATAAGTAACAAAGACTGTTGAAAAGTTCAATATGGCGGCCGACAGTGGCATCATACCACCGAAATAAGTACGTACATTGGTTTTGGTTAGTGCAGGGAAGCCGCCTACCAAATTTCGAGAAGATCGGGCCATAAATAAGAAAGTTCAACATGGAGGACGTTATTGACCGTTATGACCATTACGCGTAGAATTTCGAAATGAAACCTGCTTAACTTTTGTAAGTAAGCTGTAAGAAATGAGCCTGACAAATTTCAGCCTTCTACCTACACGGGAAGTTGGAGAATTAGTGATGTTGGAAACTTCAATATGGCGACTGACAGTGGCGTCATACCACCGAAATAAGTATGTACATTGGTTTCGGTTAGTGCAGGGAAGCCGCCTACCAAATTTCGAGAAGATCGGGCCATAAATAAGAAAGTTCAACATGGTGGACGTTGTTGACCGTTATGACTATTACGTGTAGAATTTCGAAATTAAACCTGCTAAACTTTTGTAAGTAAGCTGTAAGGAATGAGCCTGCCAAATTTCAGCCTTCTACCTACATGGGAAGTTGGAGAATTAGTGATGTTGGAAAGTTCAATATGGCGGCCAACAGTGGTGTCATACCAACGAAATAAGTACGTACATCGGTTTCCGTTAAAAGTTTAATATGGCGGCCGACAGTGGCATCATACCACCGAAATAAGTACCAAATTTCAGCCTTCTACCTACACGGGAAGTTGGAGAATTAGTGACGTTGGAAAGTTCAATATGGCGGCTGACAGTGGCGTCATACCACCGAAATAAGTATGTACATTGGTTTCAGTTAGCGCAGGGAAGCCACCTACCAAATTTCGTGAAGATGGGGCCATGAATAAGAAAGTTCAACATAGCGGACGTTGTTGACTGTTATGACCGTTACGCGTAGAAAATTTAAAATGAAACCTGCTTAACCTTTGTAAGTAAGCTGTAAGGAATGGGCCTGCCAAATTTCAGCCTTCTACCTACACGGGAAGTTGGAGAATTAGTGACGTTTGGAAAATTCAATATGGCGGCCGACAGTGGCGTCATACCACCGAAATAAGTACGTACATCGGTTTTGGTTAGCGCAGGGAAGCCACCTACCAAATTTCTTGAAGATGGGGTCAGCCTTCTACCTACACAGGAAATTGGAAAATTGGCGATGTTGGAAAGTTAAATATGGCGGCTGACAGTGGCGTCATACCATCGAAATAAGTAAGTACATCGGTTTCGGTTAGTGCAGGGAAGCCGCTTACCAAATTTCATGAAGATGGGGCCATAAATAAGAAAGTTCAACATGGCGGATGTTGTCGACCGTTATGACCGTTATGTGTAGAATTTCGAAATGAAACCTGTTTAACTTTTGTAAGTAAGCTGTAAGGAATGAGCCTGCCAAATTTCAGCTTTCTACCTACATGGGAAGTTGGAGAATTAGTGATGAGTCAGTGAGTGAGTAAGTCAGTGAGTCAGTCAGTGAGGGCTTTGCCTTTTATTAGTATGGATATATAATATACAACACTGAAAAGTGTTTTTCTTTTTTTCATGATGTGAGTACTGATTTATTACTTATATATAATATTAAACTGTGTTGAGTGTTCCCAAATTATTCCTAACAGCTCAAGTTTTTTATTTTTTACAGTTGGCAAACTACTGATTAGTTCACCTATAGGGTGGTCCAGATCTAATTATGTAATTTTCATTACATATAAAATCATCTGAAAAATCCCAGACCATCGAGAAGTGTGCGAACTGACGACATGAAAAATTGTCATTGTGCCAAACTGGAATCGTCCCCACATAATTTAAAGTCATCCAGATGATCTGGATCTGCATAATTAGATCTGGACCACTCTGTATATTTTTCATAGATCATGCATGATCATAGAGTTACATTCCATTACATAAAACAAAAAGTATTAAGAAGTCAGGAAGAAATATAGTAGGAGAGAAAACAGTTTTTAAAATTGATATGAGTTCACAATTCTCAATTGGCACCTAAGGAAAAAAATATATTTCACATCAGAAAAGAAGCACAACAGTGTTTCGTAAATGCTTGGATTATTTTGCACCACCAAAAGAGAATAGCTGGAAACTTCAAAAAGTAATTGAATCCATCAGTGAAGAAAAATTACAGCGGGTGTAAAAGCAATTTGGAGAAGAAACCAACAGCACAAAGTCTATCACCCAGCAGGTAGTGTTTGAATGTGAGAGTCTCCTAGCGAACCAGCTGAACTTAGAAGGAATGGAAATTACTGCAGACGTAAAGATAAACTCGGCGCTAAACTTATGTTCAGTTTATTTTCTTCCTGTTTGAGGTACGTTTCATATGTTGTGTGTCCTGCAGTATATACAGTTTAGGATTTCTTTTTGACAATACAGATAGCTTCACCTGCCAAAAGTGCATGTTTAACTTAGAGTTGCTTGGGAAAATATACATTTGGAATCGGATAGTGATTATACAGACTGAAAATTGGATTGACTCTGTTCCTTTCAGCAATTCAGCCATTTCTGACTCAGCTACAGTATGTTCAGGCCTCACTATAGTTTGTGCATGGACAAGATCAGCAGTACCAATTCAGCAAACAGGTGAGTGGGCAACAGTGAGATGGGGGACAAAGAAGTCAAAATTTAGTCCCTTGGCACCTAAGTCATGAAATTGGACCCAGAACAGATTTTCGGCACTCAGCAACACACGAGTGAAGGCTGAGAACAACAAAGTATTCATAATAGGCAGCTATTATGCTAGAATTCAAAACTATGTTAATCCACCAGTTAAAGTTAGCTGCCTCCCCGAGGACAAAAGTATCCCCTGTAGAGGTTAATTTGGACTTTCTGGCCAACGATAGAAGTATCTACTAACAATATAATTTTGCAGCAATCTGAGGTTTTTGCTTAGTTGAGTTTTATTTTGTTTTGTTTTAAACACAACCTAATATACTACATGAAACTGTGGCTCACAAAGTTTCTGCAAAGTTTTTCTGAATACATAAAATGAAATATATAATGAATAGTCAAGAAATCTGAATGTGTTCTTCCCCACTGTCAGAGGTTGAACCTGATCTGCCTGCTTGTGTAAGGGATGCACTATAGGACTCTAATCCAGTTTGAAGGATCACTACTGTTGTGCAGCATAATCTGGTTAGACTCTTTATATTCTCTTTATATTCCATATTTCTGGGTATATAGCAACAGCACTTGGTGTCTGTGCTACTGTGACCATGCAGTTTTCTTGGCCATGGAGTGAGAATTCAATGTAACTTCAACATGTGTCATATGATATTCTCGAATGCCCAGTAATGGGAAGGTAGTCAGCTATCTTAGGTTAGCAGAACTGGAATGCTGTTAGCTTGAAGGTTTGCTTTTATCTTTTTTGTTGTTGGAAAGTAACTACTGTATGTCTTTCTTCAGATCAAAACTCTGATTGCTCTTATGCATTAGTAACTGCTTATGTTTCTTTTATTACATTTTAGGTGAGTACATATTCAATGGCTATGTACTTTGCTGATAATATTTTCTATCTCTAAAGCTGTGCAAGAGTGTTAAAGCTGCCTTCATAGAGGTGTAATGCTGTATAAAAAAAATTAAAGTGATTTATTTTTTTCACCAGTGTTTTTATTTATCATAATTAACAATTAAACCTTTAGGTGTTACAAAATCATGCAGGTGAGAGAATGCCTCATGTCCAAAATAGTTATCTAAAATATTTTGATTTCTGTCCAGGAAAACTACAGTATATAACAAAACTACAAACCAGGGAGGCTTTTTTGCACTCCTGCTTAAATTTATTTTTATGTTCTTCTTTTAATATTATATTTTTTTCTCCACAATGATACCAAATTACATAGAAGGACCTCAGAGAAAAATAATATGTTCTGCTTGAGATGATTTTAGACATTTAGTTATGACTCCTTTTGCATGCCTCAGGGTGTACCAGTCCTAGACAGCTGGTAATCCAGAACAAACAGGGAGAGTGCATGGGGAATCCCAGGATAAGCTATAAAAATTTTCCAAGAACATGGTGGCTATGTGTATGCTCAACTGAGTCAAGACGAGTGTTGATGTCAAGACACAAAACTATGTAAATAAATTGTGAGGAATAAATTAGCTGATGTGACCATACTTGTTATCAGTTGTTTATTTTATGGTCAACAATAGCAAAGTGAAGTTTATACATAACAGTATGATAGTTACACATTTAGCATATCATGAGAAGTGTCTGGTTAGTTTAATTTCATCCCAGAGACTGTATAAGACTGAAAGTTCATTTTTGACCTGGAAAACCAATTTTAGTTCTCAAATCACATTATCAAGACCACGTTGAGGTCACCTATTGTCCTACTCCCAGTGTCAGTTACATATATCATCCTTTTTGAATTGTCAGTGCCATGGGAGGATTAGCTGGCGGTGAACTGTGAGAGGAAAAAACTCAAGTATGAGGGACTTGTAAATGTCTTGCTATAGATTGGGGCTGCCTTGTGATTATCCAGGGTTGTTTCTTGCCTTATGGACAATGCAGCTGGGATGGGGTCTGGCCTCTGACAACCCTGAACTGAATTAAACATGCTTGGGAACAGTACTTATTATTGATCTAATAAAAAAATATGTATTGTCTAAAAAATTTGGGTATTGGACAGCCTTTAAGTTTAAAAAAGTAATATCTGATCTTCCCTTGTAACTAATGTATAATAAAATACACCTGTAAATGATGAAGGATATATAGCCGAAACATTGTCTCTTTAACCTAGTTCTTTTTCAGCATGGAAATAGCCTTTAACCTTTTTTCCTAAATGAATATAAATATTAAAATTATTTGAATATTAGTGAGACTGATTACAATACATAATCATTATATCTTTACATTATGATGGGATAACTTAACTGGAGGAGGTCAGCCAGTAACAAATTAAGCTGGTGTCTTTAATACATTCTAATGTATTGCAACATACAGTACTGCATAATGTCAACATTAGTCATTGTTTGAAGCTGAAGTAGGCAATTTGCATCTATCCAGCTGTTCTCTGTTATTACTCCATGGAAAAGTTATTATCAGTACCATACAATTCATTTTCATTTATTTATTTGGCTGCCACCTTTATCCAAAGTGACTTACAATATTTGAGATACATTTCTTTTAGATTTTCCAATTGATGAAGTGACTTGCTCAGGGTCACACAGTGTCAGTAGAGGAATTTGAATGCAAAACCTCAGGCTTTTGGTCCAAAGTCTTAACCATTACTCCACGGTGCCTACCTCAGACAGACAGTTGGTACAGGTAGGATTAGGAGGTTAAGTCTTTTACAACTGTTAACAATACACATTAAGAACAAATACGTGTCTAAAAATTATAAAGTAAAGTACTGTTGTGGGTTTTTTGCTCTTAGAAAATAATACATAACGAAGAGTTATAACTTTATGGACTTAACTTCATGCCCTAACTTTAACCCCTTTCAAAAGTTTAGATTTCTACTTGCTTGATTTTCAGAAATTTTGATGCAGTCTTTAACTCTTCTGCCTTGCAGTTCTGAGACAAAAAGCTTGAATCCCTGCTCAGTATTTATGTGCAGTCTGTATCTTTCTCCATTAGGCAAGGGTTTTCTGTACATTCTATGGTTTCGTCCCTCATCCAAAAAGAAAATAAAAAGCTCAGTGCAGTGAATCTGATAGTAGAAAAGTACATTTCCAGCATAGCCATTTAGACTGTGTCACACAGGGTATGTGAAAAGCTGGGTGTGGATAAAACGGTCATAGGCTTTCAACATTTTCCTATTATGTACTGTATTGCTTCTTTTATAAAGATTAATTTAAAAATGCATCCTTAACCTGCCTAATCCAATTGCAAGATCCTGGATAAATCGGAGCTGTACATAAAAGGAATTAACTAATTCTGGCTGGGATTCTAGTGTATAACCAAACACACTGATGCACACAATCAAACAAGGCCAATTTTACAGTCACAAATTAACCTACATACTTGTCTTAAGGACATGTAGGAACACCTCAAATACACTGAGATAAATCCACGCAGAGAACTGTACATTATGAGATATGTCTTCCGAAGCTGTGAGGCAACAATCAATCAGTCCAGTACACTTGATCAATAAACATCTAGAAAAATGGATTTTATTGAACTATGTTTCAGCATCTTTATTTATTAAAGACTATTCCTAAAAATGTATATTTATCAGCATTTAATCTCAAAAAATTATTCACAGATTAAAGTCAATTCATAGCCAAATTTCTGTGCATAAATATTAACTATGGACCTTTAGTGCTTCATAGCTCATATTTATTTTTCTTAGTGCTTTGAAATCAAGAAAGTGAGTTAAAGCTGAGCTCCTTAAAGTAGGACAAGAAGGGCTGCCAGGCAAAGTAAAATGTGTGTATCAGTCTATAGGCTGTAAATTTAATATTTTCTAAATTAAGCATGTGCACAAATTTGAGTCTCAGACAAAATGAGCAAAAGGGTGATGGGAGGGTGAGAGAATTACTTCTCAGTAGTAATATAAAATGTGCTTTTGAACTACAAGTAATGCAATTTCAGTGAGGCACAACAAAATATTTAGAATCAAACTAAGCATTGACTTACAGTGGGCAAGCATATGTCATCTGGAACAAATTCTAGATAGAGACTGATAGATTTTAAGCAATGCCGGAAAGCAAAGCTGTAAAAAATGCCTGAATAATATTAGCAACAAAATTGTTACAATTAGGGTTCTTATTTTTTTAAAAGATTCAGTTTGATTTCTGCCCTCAAAGTCAAAATCTAAAAATGGTGTTGTAATAAGTTTATATGTTTAATATGTCACGAGCCCTGTACAAAAATATTTTATAAATCTACTTTTCTTTCTACTCACATATACACACAACGGCAGATTTAGCACACAGGAGTTCACCATATAAGAACTGCTAGGCAAGCATTTTAAGAGAAGAAAAGTTAAGGACAACTGCGAAATGGGCAAACATGCACAATTTCTGTGTGTCAAACTCAGCATGAAATTGTATCCTCTCTTTGCATTGTTTGGAATTGTATTATTCACCTAAGTGGGGCCTGCATTTTGAAAATAACGTAACATGATTGTCAATGTAATTGTTTTGTCACTGTTATGAGCGTCGCTGTGATATATATATATATATATATATATATATATATATATATATATATATATATATATATATATATATATCAAAATACCAGCCGATGATGTCATGTGTTAAAGAAGTTATGAAAAAGAAAAGGAAACATTTTAAAAATAATGTAACATGATTGTCAAAGTAATTGTTTTGTGTATTTGGTGGCAGCGTCACAAAGTTATTTTCGTCTAGCTGCATCAGAAAATGTACCACGACGTCTCACATGCCTCCTTTTTACTGTTTTCTCACAGCTTGGATTGCTGCTGTCATATATACACACACACACACACACACACACATACATACATACATACATACATACATACATATATATATACATATATACACATACATATCTTCATATCTACATATCTATATACATATCTACATATACACACATATATATATATACATACATACCTATCTACATCATATATACACACACATACATACATACACACACACAAATTATATATATGTGTGTATATGTATGTATGTGTGTGTGTGTGTGTGTGTGTGTGTGTATATATACACATACATATACTTGTGTGTATGTTTGTATGTGTCTATATGTGTGTGTATAGGTTTGGTCACTGAGTGCAAGGGAAAAATAATAAATTATAGTCTATAAGTTATTAAACAGTAAAACATTAACGTTTTAAGAAGTACAGGTACATTGAAATTACATTTTCTATGTGAACGTTCAAATTTGTGCCTCTGGTAATGTGCCTTACCGGCATTTAAAGAAAATTAGTTTTGTGTCCTCTGCAGTGTTAAGAGAGAAAGGCTTTGGTTTGGGATAAAAGGAAAAAAGGTGTAAAGAAAGGAAAGTTGCCTTTTTCTTTTATATAGTACTAGTAAAATACCAGCTTGAGCAGAAGTAGTGTGTTAAAGAAGCAATGAAAAAGAAAAGGAAACATTTTGAAAATAACGTTGTTGTGAGTGATGAGTGTTGCTGTTATATATATATATATATATATATATATATATATATAAATATATATATATATATTTACACACACACACAAACATATATATATACATATCTATACATATACACATATATATACACACACACATATATACATACATATATATATACATACATATACATACACACATACATACATACATACACACACATATATAAACATATATATACATATACATACATATCTACATATATACACACACAGCTATTTCGTATCAGTGCAATACGCTGTTTGTTAAAACGGATAACTCCCGCTCTTACGTGCAAGTCTGCGTGGATATTATGAACTATCAGTATTTGTTCAAGTTCTATTTAAATTTTAAATAGAAGGAATTTTTATTTAGTCGACAGAAATATCTTTGGTAGGAATGGTAAAAACAGACAGGAATATTATTCCTGAATAAATCAACTCAAACCTTAAACAATTTATAATATTTTGCTCTCCATAAAAATATATCCTGTCTAAATTATACAAGTTAGAAATAAAGTAAACATTAAAAGAACAAACATTCAAATTTCTTTACTCTTATGTAATTTTATATAAAAAATAAACTTAGATTTTAAATATCCCAAAAGATTTTGCTCTCCATAAAAATATATCCTGTCAAAATTATACAAATTCAAATATGAACATGCTGCATAACAAAACCTGGAAATATAAATAAAATGTGTTCCTTTCAGCAATAACAAATCAAATCATTCAGTTGTCTTTGCTCATATGTCATTTTAGAGCTGGACGCCTGTCATCTTTTTTTGGCCACAGGTTCGTTTCTGTTTGGTGTGAGGTTCTGTGTTGTGGAGATTCTCAGGATGGATTGCAGGTGCTCATCAGTGAGGCGACTCCTGTGTGCTGTTTTGTTAGTCTTTATCACTGAGAAGAGCTTCTCACACAGATATGTGCTACCAAACATGCACAAGGTTCGAGCCGCATGTAGACGGACTTTTTTTGTTCTTCAAAGTCACCAAAGCGCCGTGCAAACTCAGTGCGCTCAGTTTATCAGCAAAGTGCGTATTTGGGAACACCGTAGTGACGACTTGGTTTAACATTACTTGGTAACAGGGAAAGTGGGGCAAGTGGTTGTGTCTCCCATAAAAGCAGCCTCAATTGAAATCACTTTGTGATTGTGCACGGGTAAAAACGTCTTCTGCTTTCTGTATCTTCTGCATTGCATTCAGGTCTTTCAGGTTACCCTGATGTTTTGTTTTATAGTGCCGTCTTAGATTAAATTCTGTAATTACAGCCACAATAGCTCCACAAATGAGACACACGGGTTCAGTAAACATATACTCAGCCTCCCATCGGTTTTTAAAGGCTCTATTTTCAGAATCAACTTTTCTCTTCAGCATCGTGTGAGCTAGCGTTGCATTATGGGATCTGTAGTTTATTGTGTTACCAGCGCTTCATATACCGGGCTTTAATAACAATAATACAGTATATAAAATGATCTCGGGCGGATATAATTACGCCGGGCGGATGTGGCCCGGCCCTTGAGTTTGACACATATGGACTAAATAGAACTTGAAAAGATATATTTTTCAAATGTGATCGCAATTCAGATAGAGTTGACGCGCACTACAGCCTGCATGCCTCAATTAGTCATCCTCCCTCGCCTTACTTTTTACCGTTCATCTAATGAATACACTGAGTATGGCTTTACCAAAACAATCATTGATGGCGAATAAAGTATCCATTATTCGAGTATGTAGATCGGGTTATATATATATATACATATATATATACCAGCGTATCATAGCGAGAAGTAGTGTGTTAAAAAGCTAGAAAAGAAAAGGGAACATTTTAAAAATAACGTAACATGACTGTCAATATACAGTATTTGTTTTGTGAGTGTTACTGAGTGTTGCTGTCATCAAGGATTTGATTATCATTATTTCTTTCAATCAGGTTCGTATTTGTAGGATGTGTTGTGTTCAAGTTACATTCCGTGTTTGTCAATCGTTGTAAAGATGACAGGTTTCATTCATCGATTCGTTTCTTACTGCATCAATAAACAGCTCGTCTTCTTCTTTATCTGAGACCTGACACACTGCATGCACGGGTTTTTTACACTGTCTTCCTTTAGCGGGACATTGACTTTTCCAACGTGTGCTTTGTTTCCGCAGTAGTTGGATTTATGAATATGCTTGTATGTATGAGACGCTTCATATTTTTGCTGCCTTTTCAATTGTGTAATTCGGTTTTGTTCAGCTCTTTGGAACTGTTGCCTTTTATCTGTGCACTGCGTCAGTTCACGTGAGCCACTCGGTGTACATGCATCGAAGGTTCCCAGCTGTGCTGGTGCCATCTCCTGCTATGTCCATGGCTGTATTTAATGTTACCTTAGTCCTGGCACTTAAAACTTTCTCTCGCAGTTTCGCTGAGTTTGTGTCAAACACCACCCTGACCATCTCATCTTCCTCTCCATAAGCACAGTCCTTCACCCGTGAATATTTACCCATGGCAGTTTGCTATTGGATTGCCGCTGACGGACGGCCTTATATGGGCAGGCACTAAATTACAAACGCCAGCGGCAGCCTGTCTATGAACTTAATTTAAAGTGTAGGTTTACATCGTGCTTTGTTTCCGAAGTAGCAGAACTCATGAATATGTCACTCGCTCGCTTCTTATTGTTTCGCTGCCTTCTCAATTATATAATGCATGTTTTCTTGAGCGCTTTTTTGAGGTCTTCCTGGTTTTCTATGTACTGCGTGATTACGTGGGAGGCGTGATGATGTCACACGAAACTCCGCCCCCACGGCGTTGAAGCTCATCTCCATTACAGTAAATGGAGAAAACTGCTTCCAGTTATGACCATTACGCGTAGAATTTCGATATAAAACCTGCCCAACTTTTGTAAGGAAGCTGTAAGGAATGAACCTGCCAAATTTCAGCCTTCCACCCACACGGGAAGTTGGAGAATTAGTGATGAGTCAGTGAGTGAGTGAGTGAGTGAGTGAGTGAGTGAGTGAGTGAGGGCTTTGCCTTTTATTAGTATAGATAGAGAGATGTGTTCGCTGACGTTATGATCGCCTTTTGGGGACAGTCACGGTGGGTCTTGTGTAGACTGGTGAGACATCCCTGCCATTAATCGGCTGTGATGGCACTGTCAGTCCTCCACTCCTGTGCGTGTCTTCATAATCCGAGCTGAGGACCTCATAATAGTATACGTGCAAAAGAAAGTGTGAATCGCCTTAATATTATTTTGCCGTGGTGTAGAAAAGGGGTCCCATGTTTGCACTTGTCTGGGCTATAGTGCAGGGGGAGGATGAAAAAAATTAAAAGTGCTCACTTTGACTTAAGGCAGAAGCGCAGTCAGCGTCTCAAAGGCCGGCACAGCTATGCACGCGCTGGCTGCTCGACTTTTGCTGGGCAGGAGACCCCAGTTTTTGCAGACACGTTCATGATATCAAAAGTTTCAGCGCTCTTTGGAGGTCATTCATATATATATATAGCAAAATACCCGCCACTGCGGAGAAGTAGTGTGTTAAAGAAGTAATGAAAAGAAAAGGAAACATTTTAATAATAACGTAACATGATTGACATTGTCATGAGTGTTGCTGTCATATATATGCCTGCCTAAATAAGTCACCCTCGCTTTGCTCTTACTTTTTTACCGTTCATTTAATCATGGCTAGTGGCGGAAAAATTATAAAATGGAAGGAGGATGGCTTTACCAAAACAATTATTGATGGCGAATCGATTATTCATAAAGCTTGAATTGGTGATCTGTTTTTCTGTGTTAACCTCATATTTTTCATACTTCTTCTCAAACTAAGGTGGTGCGAGGGTAAAATGAATCGGGATGCGCTGATCAATGTAATCGGTGTACCAGGAAATCATGCATTGACAAAAGCTCCCTTTGCTTGTAATGCAAAGTGTGATTAAATGCATTATTTTTAACGTTATGGAGCACATGCATCGAAGCTTCTCAGCTGTGCTTGTGCTAAGAAAAGGAAAGATTTTAAAAATAACGTAACACGATTGTCAATGTGACCTTTTGTAAGTAGTGCCTGGAGGATTCAGTGTGTAGAAACTCTAGAGACAGCGTGTGTATTAACTTGTGGATTTTTCTGTGAGTATTTGGTGGCAGTCTGACGGTTGCTTCGAAGACGCGTTAGCTGAGCTCAGCTCAGAGCGAAATAAGATGAATGGGAGGGAGATGATGACGTGACTCCCCACCCCTTAACTGTCAATCCCCACAAACACAGTCTCGGAATTTGCATAAGCACACCCCTTCACCTACAATTTTAACTTAGTTACAAAGTGATCAAAACTCTCATTTATATCCTGCGTCCTCTCATTAAACTTGTATCCCGCATTACCTGTGGGCATGTGAAATGCCAGCGGTAGCCTGTCTATGAACTTAATTTAAAGTTTAGGTTTACACCTTGCTTTCTTTCCGAGGTAGCAGCACTCATGAATATGGTAGTATATGTCACTCGCTCGCTTCTTATTGTTTCGCTGCCTTCTCAATTATATAATGCATGTTTTCTTAAGCGCTTTTGGAGGTCTTCCTGGTTTTCTATGCACTGCGTTGACAGTCAGTTCACGTGATTACGTGGGAGGCATGATGATGTCACACGAAACTCCGCCCCCCACGTCTTTCCAGCTCAACTCTATTACAGTTAATGGAGAAAAATACCTTCCAGTTATGACCATTAGGCATAGAATTTCGAAATGAAACCTGCCCAACTTTTGTAAGTAAGCTGTAAGGAATGAGCCTGCCAAATTTCAGCCTTCTACCTACACGGGAAGTTGGAGAATTAGTGATGAGTCAGTGAGTGAGTGAGTGAGTGAGTGAGTGAGTGAGTGAGTGAGTGAGTGAGTGAGTGAGGGCTTTGCCTTTTATTAGTATAGATATAATTTCGGGTTATGTAACATACCACAATTACAAAAAAACTTATTCCTACCACGGAGCTAGCACTCCCTGCTGGATACAGTTGTGTGAAAACTTTTTTTTTCCCCTATTTTCCTTTTAGCATCTAACCTGCAAAGCTTTGTTATCATAGTGTTTAGCCAATATGATGTCCATGCTAAGAAAAATGATATATAGGCAGTTATTCACTGTAAAGGTATTTACCAAAGATTAAAATTTACCAGATTTAAAAGGTAAATGCAGCATGTATCACAGTTTTACAGATATGTAACAGGTGTCTGGTCACACTTACAGGTAATCTAACTTAGACACCATTTAAATATCCGACTACGCCACCCAGTTTTATCAAGAGACTGGGAACTCCTGAAATTTACCAATAATAGCACACAGGTTTCTATAAATTGGGCGGTGAGTAAACACACAATGAAAGACACAACAGTAATTTCAGGAAAAGCAACAGTAACTTCTATTACACCAGACAATAATAAGTACATTAAAAAGATAAATGAACATAAACCAAATCTAACAGTATCATGAAGAAAATTTATTTTTTAGAAAAGAAAGTACACAGTCCACACTCTAAAAGTCCATTAAAAACAGAATTGGATGATACAACCTGTAGTGGTGCAAAGTCCAGTTTGTTCCCAGTGTTACCCCAACACTTAATTGTTCAACTGTCCACGGATGCACTCTGTTCACCGGACACTCGTTTCCCAAGAGAAGTTTTGTCAAAATCGTGGAATCCCTGTCGGGGTCTCTTCGTTGTTCCTTTTTTTCCCACCCTGGGCTCCTTGCATTGCTGTGACCTAGGCACGCCTTATTTCTTGTCTGCCAGCTTTGCTCGGTCCTTTCATGCGGCTTCCCTCTCTCGCTGGACCCACAACCGGCGTCTCCTTGTAGAGCTGTCTCTTCCTCCCTGGAAGTATTGCCGTCCTTGTGCCTCACGTCGTGCCAGCCACGTACCCTTGTCAGCCTGCGAGCCCCTGTGCTCTGTCCGAGTGCCTTGGCAGCGTTTTCTGTGGACTGTTCCCCTCCTCTTTTGCCTTCTCCTGGCCAGGGATTAAATCTCCTTCAGTCCCTGCAATTATCAGTCCTGGACAACCAGATTAAACAAGTGGCACAGCTAAATTTCTTGGGTTTAACAAATAATGAAAACATAAGTTAACAAAATGTATTGTTACCAACCATGAATGAGTACAGATCTGCTGTTTAGAAATCAATATTGTCAAAAATGTTAATTGCCAAGTCAGGTAAATCCAGAAATCCTCCAAGGCAAGACTTCAAAGCGGCGACTCCTTTGCAAGACAGCAAATACTTACACAAACAATCCTGACACAATCAGGAACTGGATTATCCAGGATCCTCTAAGGAAGCAGCAGTTCTGTTATCACACGTGGTATTGTTTGTAAATTTCAACCAGCCATAAACTTCAAAATGGTGACTCCTATGCAATCCAGCAAATACCTACAATCTGCAGACCGCCTTTTAACTTCTCACCCCCACTGCCAACAATGGGTGCCTATTGCCTGTTCATCTGCTGGCTTTAAATGTAATATTTGCATGTTTCTTTTCCTAAGAGAGAAATGGAATGACACAGTGTACAAAAATTCCCCCCCCCCCGACAGATACCCTAAACAGCAGGATACATTTGAAAACTAAGTGGTGGTTTAATTTTTGGCTTAGAACTATGGTTACTGATTTCAGCATATTCCAAATTGATCCATTTCTTGCAAAACAAATAAACCTTTCCTTATCAGGAACAACAAACTGGAAAGTGAAGACAACAGCTTTTTGGTGGTTTATTTCTAAAGTAATTATTTTTAAATAAGGGTAAAATAATTGTGTTTCCTTTCTTGTTTTAGACATTCTCAATCTGTAGAGCAAACAGAAAAAAATTGACTTTTTTTAAGGGTAATTATAAAAAAAATGTATCCCTGGGACTTAAAAGAAGAAAAAGCATTTTTTTCACAAAAGTAATGCATTATTTTGCAAAAATACTGCCTGCTGCTATAAGTATCATAGTGCACATGTGTGCTTTGGGCGTTTAGTGACAGCTACAGAGGGAGATATTCATCACTCACATAGCATGTGATACAAGTGACCAAAACTGAACAGGTATTTTAGGCTAAACATTTATTACTACAAGTGGTGAAAAGCAAACTCATTCTGTCCAATTTAGGTTCACAATGAGCCAGTGATTATCCCAGTGCAGTGGGTGCATGTCAGGAAATAACCATGGTGGTTGATGTACGAATCATTTGCAGGGCACAAACACCTTTGCAGAGAAGAATGTGTTGCCTGCAATTCAGAACAGAAACCTATGAATAAAGTATGTTTATTTTTCATCCAGTTTTTTACTGCAGATACTATTTTGAAACAGGGTGGCACCGTGTATAGGGTTCATACCAAAAAGTCTTTGGGAGTTCAGGTTTAAATTTTAAGCTTGTGATATTTGGTGTGTTTGTGTGGGCTGACTAAAGTATCTAGATGTGTCCTGTAAAATTCAGGGACACCTTCCTGGGCTTATTTCTGCACTCTGTTCCATGTAAAAACTTGGAACTGTAAAGACTTGCTTGCAAACAGTAACATTATGCCCATGCACCTGTGCATTATGTGAAAGCATGCCATAATTCTTCCAATAGACAAGTAGCAGTAAAGACTGTCAGAACAATGTTAAAAACATGGGTGCATATTATTAATTTCATGAATTTTGTGCGATATTGCTTTACTTTCACTATATAAAATATTTATATATGTATATATAATACTAGCCATATTTGGTATTAATAACACATTTCCAGTATTCTGTTTAAAATAGGTAATCTTCTACAGTTAAACATACTCACTGATGCTAATCAGTCACTACATGGGGAAAGTGTGCAAATCCCATGCAGATCCTGGGGCTGTGAGGTAGGAATACTATTTCTTACAAGTCTGTAAGTTAAAACATCTGTTCTAAACCTATTAAACTTTAACCTGATTAAAACTAAATGTAAAGTTATAAAATCTGCTTATTTCTTGTCACTTGGTTGATGAAAAAAAGTGCATGTACGATGATACTGAGTATTTGTAACAGAGTTTTAAAGCTTTATTGCAATAAAACAGCAATAATAACACGGACCCTACCCAATACGGCCAAATTAAGCTGTGCCCAGAACAGTTCAAAACTCAAAACTTGTATAGTAATTTCTTATCATTTCGACCTCGTTCAATTAGCTCATTCTGCACCTGTTCTTACTGTTTATTGTTCATCTCTAGTTTCTGTTTTTCTTATTTCTTTCACTGGCCAAGGCCAGTACAGGCGTTCTCCCATTCATGGGCTTTCCTCTCGTCACTTCCTCTTTCTCAGACTTTTAAGCTGGTTTGTCTGATACCCAAAGCTAAGCTTTAATTGAAAAGAAATATGGCATATGCCTTTATTTAATCATTTGCTTGGTATACTTGACTTGCCTTAATTTCTGCGCTAAAGTTAATTCTAATATATTCTCTAAATTTATTGATGCTAGTGCCTGAATACTCGTATACTAATTTTACTTTCATGCATTACATCATCCTGACCTCGTTTATAGCAAAGCCTTTTGCTGTCTTTCTGCTGATTCACCACTCTATCTGGTTTCTCACATGCCTACCAAGGCCATATTGTTTTCTTAGCTTCCTATCTTGTTGACCATAGGTGCACACACACACACCTTTTTCCCGTGTCCTAGGCAGTTTCTATGTGTCATTCTTTTCCTGTCCAAGCTTCCCTTTCACACACTAACAATTCTGCTTCAAGCTTAAAAAATAATGCAATATGACTGATTTTTTAGTTAACCATTTGCTTGACTTATCTTATTTGCTTAACATTCTAATTTATGCTTAATCTAATGTTTCAGAAGCTTTTAATTACTTTTATGGCTATTTATGTTAATATTCCTTCCATACAGTTTACCTGACACATACTTGACATAGCATTATGTATCTTGTATTTGCAAAAAGTCAAATGTTAAATGCTCCCATGTTTTGGATTTGAATTCATTAGTGACTGCCTGACTTTCACAGTTCTTCTTTTGTGATGTCCTTAATGCCCTTGATATTTACACATGCCTTCTCATGCTTATCTGGATAATTTCCAACTTTACTTCTGTCCTGCCCAGTCATCAAGGCTCACATTCAATAACGGTTGTGTGCACTTTACAACATGGTGCATTGTGTTGCTCTCTTGAGCATCAACCTTTTTAACAGAGACGTTATTGTTAAGGGGTTCTTCTGCACACATGTGTTTCTCAGCAAAGCATGGATTTTCATGATTTTACAAGAATTTGTATTTACTGTTTCACTTTTGGGATTTTTAGCATGACACCACAGCTTGGGCGAGAAAAAGGGCTAAACAGCTATGTAGCAATTTAAGGCTATTAATCCATATTAATCCATATTAATTTATGGAGAGCAAAATCTTTTGGGATATTTAAAATCTAAGTTTATTTTTTATATAAAATTACATAAGAGTAAAGAAATATGAATGTTTTTTCTTTTAACGTTTACTTTATTTCTAACTTGTATAATTTAGACAGGATATATTTTTATGGAGAGCAAAATATTATAAGTTGTTTAAGGTTTGAGTTGATTTATTCACGAATAATATTCCTGTCTGTTTTTACCATTCCTACCAAAGATATTTCTGTCGACTAAATAAAAATTCCTTCTATTTAAAATTTAAATAGAACTTGAACAAATGCGATAGTTCATAATATCCACGCAGACTTGCACGTAAGAGCGGGAGTTTTCCGTTTTAACAAGCAGCGTATTGCACTGATACGAAATAGCTGTGTGTGTATATATGTAGATATGTATGTATATGTATATATATGTTTATATATGTGTGTGTGTATGTATGTATATATATATATATGTATTTGTGTGTATATATGTGTGTGTATGTATGTATGTGTGTATGTATATATGTAGATATATATACAGTGGTGTGAAAAACTATTTGCCCCCTTCCTGATTTCTTATTCTTTTGCATGTTTGTCACACAAAATGTTTCTGATCATCAAACACATTTAACCATTAGTCAAGTTTAACACAAGTAAACACAAAATGCAGTTTTTAAATGATGGTTTTTATTATTTAGGGAGAAAAAATCCAAACCTACATGGCCCTGTGTGAAAAAGTAATTGCCCCCTTGTTAAAAATAACCTAACTGTGGTGTATCACACCTGAGTTCAATTTCCGTAGCCACCCCCAGGCCTGATTATTGCCACACCTCTTTCAATCAAGAAATCACTTAAATAGGAGCTGCCTGACACAGAGAATTAGACCAAAAGCACCTCAAAAGCTAGACATCATGCCAAGATCCAAAGAAATTCAGGAACAAATGAGAACAGAAAGAGATCTATCAGTCTGGTAAAGGTTATAAAGCCATTTCTAAAGCTTTGGGACTCCAGCGAACCACAGTGAGAGCCATTATCCACAAATGGGAAAAACATGGAACAGTGGTGAACCTTCCCAGGAGTGGCCGGCCGACCAAAATTACCCCAAGAGCGCAGAGCGACTCATCCGAGAGGTCACAAAGACCCCAGGACAACGTCTAAAGAACTGCAGGCCTCACTTGCCTCAATTAAGGTCAGTGTTCACGACTCCACCATAAGAAAGAGACTGGGCAAAAACGACCTGCATGGCAGATTTCCAAGACGCAAACCACTGTTAAGCAAAAAGAACATTAGGGCTCATCTCAATTTTGCTAAGAAACATCTCAATGATTGCCAAGACTTTTGGGAAAATACCTTGTGGACTGATGAGACAAAAGTTGAACTTTTGGAAGTCAAATGTCCCGTTACATCTGGCGTAAACGGAACACAGCATTTCAGAAAAAGAACATCATACCAACAGTAAAATATGGTGGTGGTAGTGTGATGGTCTGGGGTTGTTTTGCTGCTTCAGGACCTGGAAGGCTTACTGTGATAGATGGAACCATGAATTCTACTGTCTACCAAAAATCCTGAAGGAGAATGTCCGGCCATCTGTTCGTCAACTCAAGCTGAAGCGATCTTGGGTGCTGCAACAGGACAATGACCCAAAACACACCAGCAAATCCACCTCTGAATGGCTGAAGAAAAACAAAATGAAGACTTTGGAGTGGCCTAGTCAAAGTCCTGACCTGAATCCAATTGAGATGCTATGGCATGACCTTAAAAAGGTGGTCCATGCTAGAAAACCCTCAAATAAAGCTGAATTACAACAATTCTTCAAAGATGAGTGGGCCAAAATTCCTCCAGAGCGCTGTAAAAGACTCATTGCAAGTTATCATAACGCTTGATTGCAGTTATTGCTGCTAAGGGTGGTCCAACCAGTTATTAGGTTCAGGGGCAATTACTTTTTCACACAGGGCCATGTAGGTTTGGATTTTTTCTCCCTAAATAATAAAACCATCATTTAAAAACTGCATTTTGTGTTTACTTGTGTTATATTTGACTAATGGTTAAATGTGTTTGATGATTAAAAACATTTTGTGTGAAAAACATGCAAAAGAATAAGAAATCAGGAAGGGGGCAAATAGTTTTTCACACCACTGTATGTATGTATATATGTGTGTGTGTATATATATATGTGTATATGTATAGATATGTATATATATATATGTTTATGTGTGTGTGTAAATATATATATATATATTATATATATATATATATATACAAGTGGAGGAAATAATTATTTGACCCCTCACTGATTTTGTAAGTTTGTCCAATGACAAAGAAATGAAAAGTCTCAGAACAGTATCATTTCAATGGTAGGTTTATTTCAACAGTGGCAGATTGCACATCAAAAGGAAAATCGAAAAATAACTTTAAATAAAAGATAGAAATTGATTTGCATTTCATTGAGGGAAATAAGTTTTGAACCCCTACCAACCATTAAGAGTTCTGGCTCCCACAGAGTGGTTAGACACTTCTACTCAATTAGTCACCCTCATTAAGGACACCTGTCTTAACTAGTCACCTGTATAAAAGACACCTGTCCACAGAATCAATCAATCAAGCAGACTCCACACTCTACAACATGGGAAAGACCAAAGAGCTATCCAAGGATGTCAGAGACAAAATTGTAGACCTGCACAAGGCTGGAATGGGCTACAAAACCATTAGCAAGAAGCTGGGAGAGAAGGTGACAACTGTTGGTGCGATTGTTCGAAAATGGAAGGAGCACAAAATGACCATCAATCGACCTTGCTCTGGGGCTCCACGCAAGATCTCACCTCGTGGGGTGTCAATGGTTCTGAGAAAGGTGAAAAAGAATCCTAGAACTACACGGGAGGAGTTAGTTAATGACCTCAAATTAGCAGGGACCACAGTCACCAAGAAAACCATTGGAAACACATTACACCGCAATGGATTAAAATCCTGCAGGGCTCAAAGGTCCCCTGCTCAAGAAGGCACATGTGCAGGCCGTCGGAAGTTTGCCAATGAACACCTGAATGATTCAGAGAGTGACTGGGAGAAGGTGCTGTGGTCTGATGAGACCAAAATAGAGCTCTTTGGCATTAACTCAACTCGCTGTGTTTG
Organism: Polypterus senegalus; assembly: GCF_016835505.1. Taxonomy (NCBI): domain Eukaryota; kingdom Metazoa; phylum Chordata; class Cladistia; order Polypteriformes; family Polypteridae; genus Polypterus; species Polypterus senegalus. Next base: position 157,128,335 of record NC_053155.1, read on the forward strand.
GAGGAAGAAAAATGCTGCCTATGACCCCAAAACACCGTCCCCACCGTCAAGCATGGGGGTGGAAACATTTTGCTTTGGGGGTGTTTTTCTGCTAAGGGCACAGGACAACTTAATCGCATTAACGGGAAAATGGACGGAGCGTGAAATCCTGAGCGACAATCTCCTTCCCTCTGCCAGGAAACTGAAAATGGGTCGTGGATGGGTGTTCCAGCACGACAATGACCCAAAACATACAGCAAAGGCAACAAAGGAGTGGCTCAAGAAGAAGCACATTAAGGTCATGGCATGGCCTAGTCAGTCTCCGGACCTTAATCCAATAGAAAACCTATGGAGGGAGCTCAAGCTCAGAGTAGCACAGAGACAGCCTCGAAACCTTAGGGATTTAGAGATGATCTGCAAAGAGGAGTGGACCACATTCCTCCTAAAATGTCGCAAACTTGGTCATCAATTACAAGAAACGCGTTTGACCTCTGTGCTTGCAAACAAGGGTTTTTCCACTAAGTATTAAGTCTTTTTTTGTTAGAGGGTTCAAAAACTTATTTCCCTCAATGAAATGCAAATCAATTTCTATCTTTTATTTAAAGTTATTTTTCGATTTTCCTTTTGATGTGCAATCTGCCACTGTTGAAATAAACCTACCATTGAAATGATACTGTTCTGAGACTTTTCATTTCTTTGTCATTGGACAAACTTACAAAATCAGTGAGGGGTCAAATAATTATTTCCTCCACTATATATATATATATATATATATATATATATATATATATATATATATATATATATATATATATATATATATATGACAACAACACTCATCACTCACAACAGTGACAAAACAATTACATTGACAATCATGTTACGTTATTTTCAAAATGTTTCCTTTTCTTTTTCATTGCTTCTTTAACACACTACTTCTCCGCTGCGAAGCGCGGGTATTTTGCTAGTATATATATATACAGTGATCCCTCCTTGATTGTGGGGTTGAGTACCAGAACCCCCACAAAAGGTGAAAATCCAAGTAAAAACCATATGGTTATACTGTTATTTTATATTGTCACACTTGGGTCACAGATTTGCACAGAAACACAGGAAGTTGTAGAGACAGTGACTTTAAAACACTGCAAACAAACATTTTTTCTCTTTATCAAAAGTTTAAACTGTGCTCCATAACAAGACAGAGATGACAGTTCTGTATCACAATTAAAAGAATGCAAACATATCTTCCTCTTCAAAGGAGTGCACATCAGGAGCAGAGAATACCAGAGAGAGAGTGAGAGAGACAGAGAGAGAAAAGCAAACAATTAAAAATCAATACGTGCTTTTCGGGAAGTATGCGAAGCACTGCCCAACAAAGCAGCCACAAAGAAGGGAGCAATGTAAAGGTAGTCTTTCAGCATTTTTCAGAGAAGCGTTTGTATCCTCTAGGACAGTGTGTGAACAGCCCCTCTGCTCACACCCCCTCAATCAGGAGCAGGGAATGTCAGAGAGAGAGAGAGAGACAGAGAGAGAAAAGAAAACAATCAAAACTCAATACATGCTGTTCGGGCTTTAAAGTATGCAAAGCACCATGCGGGAAGCATATCGTATATCATTGAGGAGTTTTATTTAACACGTAATACGTGCTCTGATTGGGTAGCTTCTCAGCCATTCACCAATAGCATCACTTGTATGAAATCAACTGGGCAAACCAACTGAGGAAGCATGTACCATAAATTAAAAGACCCATTGTCTGCAGAAATCCGCGAACCAGTGAAAAACCCATGATATATATTTAGATACGCTTACATATAAAATCTGCGATGGAGTGAAGCTGCGAAAGTCAAAGAGCAATATACCGAGGGATCACTGTAAAAGAAATATATATATATTATATTATATTCAATTTATGTTTGGTAGTATTCGAGTACATACAGTAATTATCTACAGTATAATTAGTTATTTGTACTACTATTTGTAAAGCAGGTATACAGGAACTAGCTCTAGGTGTGAATCCATTAAAATTTCAGTTATGTACAAAGTAACTTGTGTGTCTTGTAGGTGTGGGAGGAAATCAGGAAACAGAGATGGCTGGGTCAGAAGTCAAGTTTGTGTTCGATTAGTGATGAAGCAACATGTTCAAGTTGAATAAATTCTATTAAAATATTTTGTAAATTGTAACTGATAATTGGAAAAAAAAATACTGTATATACAAGTCATCTTTTGCAATTTGCTGTTTCTGAAGATGACACAACATAACTTAAGCCACAGTAAGTTAAATAGAAAATAAAAAGATTAGAAAAAAAGCATACTGTGGGCATGATTTGTTATTTTTAAAACATCAATAATTATTAGGCTTCCCACTAGAAGCTTTAAATAGATGCTGATATTTAATATTAAGGGTGGTATGGTAGTGATTGAGAGGTTGAGCATTCCTTGACAAAAGACAGACAAAAAGCATTGATAATGCCTTTGTGTCATCCATGCTATAAAGACACTGGACTGGAAAAAAGCAACAGCAGACCACTTCTGCAGAGAAATTTTTTGCAAAGAACAATCATGGTCATGGACAGAGAAAAGAATCTAAATAAGGATCATCCCTACAAGCAATGCTTCCTTGCTCAAAGACACTCATGTATGCCAGGTGAATTTCCAAAATAAAGATACTGTCAGAATAGCAACTTGGAAATGAAAGAGCTCTTTATCAAACTAGAAAATGTGAAACAAGAAATGTAATATTGGGAGGTAAACATCATTGAAATGTGGAAGACTAGATGGAATACAAAAAACCTATTTGGCTGGTAATAAAAAAGAAAAATGTGTGGGAATATTTGATACTGAAAAATTTAAATGTCTTATGTGATATCTGTCTTTGTAAACCTTTATTTCCCCCTCTCTTTTGCTGGTTTGGGTTTTTTTGTTCATTGTTCTTCACAGATTTTTTACTTCTTAATTTTTCATAATATTCTTTTTCATACTCTAAAAAGAAATTGGTTTCAGTTAGTTCGTTAGTTGTGAAGATCCTTCTAGTATTTTGCTGGAAAAAGCAAGACCAATGACAAGTATAGTGCATCCTGAAAGTATTCACAGTGCATTACTTTTTCCACATAATGTTACAGCCTCATTCCAAAATGGAATAAATGAATTTTTTTCCTCAAAATTCTACACACAACACCCCATAATGACAACATGAAAAAGTTTACTTGAGGTTTTTGCAAATTTATTAAAAATAAAAAAACTGAGAAATCACATGTACATAAGTATAGATTCCTTATTTTACAACTTATTTTTTTTAGAACTTTCAGCAACTCATTATTTTCACTTTTCCGTCTACTATATCATGTTTGATTTGATGAGCTGCACTAAATAAAAATCGCCTATTTTGTTGTAATCAGGATATGTAGGGCTTGCACATTTTTTTTCAGCCATCTTCAAATGCGATTTGGGGTATTGACACTGGTCAGATGAGGACATTTCTGATTTGGTTGCCTCCTGTTTCTGTTTTGTCTTTAAAAAAAATTCAAATATTTCCAAAAATAAAGTCTTGTGTGATACTGTGCATAAATCAGATGGATTATTGTAAAACTCTGAGGGCAATCATCTGTATAAACATTTCAGTAGTAGCAGTGTACAGTGGATCCCCGGTTCACGAGCAGCTCGGTATACGAGTAATTCGGTTTACGAGCCGCAATCCGAGCAAAATTTCTGCGGTTTACGAGGCATGCCCGTTTTATGAGCCGAGCTCCGATACTTCACTGCTAGTTCCCGCTTCGCCTTTCCTACCCGGAAACCTCTACCCCTTCTACCCAGAGCCATATCATACATATTGGGCATTAACCATGTCTTCAAAGAAGGTAGGAAGTGAAAAGGACAGCAGCATGAAGAAAAGGATGCTGTCAGTCGAGCTGAAGCAGGAAATTATAGAAAAGCATGAGAGAGGTGTGCGTGTGATGGAACTCGCCAAAATTTACGACCACAGTACGTCCGCGATATGCACAATACTAAAGCAAAAGGAGACCATAAAGAGTGTAAAAGTAGCAAAAGGCATGACCGTAATTACACAGCAAAGGTCGGCTATCCACGAAGAAATGGAAAACCTGCTGTTATTGTGGATAAAAGAGAAAGAGTTGGAGATATGCTTACTGAAACAGTCATAAGCGAGAAAGCTTGCATCATTTACAATGACCTGAAGCAGAAAGAACCATCCACATCTACGGATGTAGTAGAACCAGAATTCAAGGCTAATCATGGATGGTTCGACAGATTTAAGAAGCAATCAGACATTCACTCTGTCGCAAGACATGGCGAGGCAGCAAGTGCAGACCAGAAGGCAGCTGGTGAGTTCATCACATGTTTCGCGCAGCTCATCGAGGCAGAATGTTACATCCCCCAGCAAGTTTTTAATTACGACGAGACAGGGCTTTTTTGGAAGAAAATGCCCCGTAGGACGTACATCACAGCAGAGGAGACGAAGATGCCAGGACATAAGCTGATGAAGGACCGCCTCACCCTTGCATTGTGTGCAAATGCTAGTGGTGACTTTAAAGTGAAGCCACTGCTAGTCTATCATTCAGAGAATCCTCGAGCCTTTAAGACTCACAGGATTCTTAAAGAAAAACTGCACGTGATGTGGCGCGCCAATCCAAAGGCATGGGTTACGCGGCAGGTAAATCTCTGCTTTGGACTTGCGGTGAAGAAGTATCTTAAAGAAAACAAACTGCCTCTGCAAGCATTACTCGTCCTCGACAATGCTCCAGCCCACCCGCCCGGTCTCCAAGACAACATCTGGGAAGAATATCAATTCTTAAAATTCCTTTACCTCCCACCCAACACGACTTCAATCCTGCAACCAATGGATCAGCAGGTCATTTCCAATTTCAAAAAGCTCTACACAAAACATCTGTTCAAACGATGCTTCGATGTGACAGAAAATACGGAGCTAACACTCTGAGAGTTCTGGAAAGAACATTTCAACATCGTGCAATGCCTATGCATGATTGACCTGGCGTGGAAAGAAGTGACCAGAAGAACACTGAATTCTGCATGGAAGAAGTTATGGCCTGATGCGGTTGCAGTGAGAGACTTTGAAGGATTTGGTCTTGATACCGAGACCGAGACCAACGTGCCCGACGTAGATCCAGTGCATGAAATCGTGTCCCTCAGCAAGTCGATGGGTCTGCAGGTTCAATGTATCAATGAGCTTGTCGAGGAACATGAGGAGTAACTTTCAACACAGGAGTTGCTTGAGCTGCAGGACATGCAACGTACGGAGGCTCTGCAAGAGATCAGCGGTAGTGAGGAGGAGGTCGAGACAGAGGAAATTTCGACAAGTGAAATTAAAGAAGTGCTGGGAATGTTAGAGAAGATTACAAGTTTCATTGAAAAGAAACATCTGGAAAAAGTGGCAACTAGTCGTTCTGCTGCACATTATGATGACACCTGCTTGGCTCACTTCCGTAAGCTTTTAAAAAGCAGGCAAAAGCAAACGTCGTTGCATAGGTATCTTTATACTAAAACTGAAACTGCTATAAGTGAAGGTGCCGAAAGTGCAGCCAAAAAGACAAAAACAGATGATTAGCGTAAAAAAAATCATACGTACGTAATGTTAAGTGTTAGGCTAAGTTTAATGTTAAGAAAGTTTATTTTTTTACAATTCATGTACGTACGTACAGTTAAGAAAGTGCAATTTTAATTTTTTTGATGTGAAGGTGCTGAAAATGCAGCCAGTCCTCTAGTCCTCCCTTCCTCAGCCGCTCTCCGTTAACTGCAATCGTCTGCCGTCTTTCTCCCTCCCTCCTCAGCCGCTCTCTGTTAACTGCAATTGTCTGCCGCCAAAGTAAGGTTACATTTTCTTAAGTTGGTTTATCTTTTATTTAACTAAATTTACTAATAAAGTATTTTGATGTTTGTTTCTTATTTAAAAACATGTTTTTTTCCATTATTTATGATATTTTGGGGACTTTTTGGGAGGGCTGGAATGGATTAATCTCATTTCCATTATTTTAAATGGGGGAAATTCGTTTGGGTTGCGAGCAGATCGGGTTACGAGCTCGGTTCTGGAATGGATTAAACTCGTAACCCGGGGTTCCACTGTATAGTCAAATGGCTGATAGTAGAGAAGATGATATAGATCATTTTTATTATATCTTAAAAGAAGCAAAGATACCACTAAAGTGTTTATACTGTGACGTGTGAGTCGTTATCTTGCACTACAAAAAGGAGGCTGAGTCTCAGCACTTTAGCAAAGCCAGCTTTATGCAATTTGAAAGAGGAACAGCACGGTAATTTATTGCAGCGGGATCTACCACTCTCCTATACACAGACAGAGCAAACAGGCAGGGTTGGGTCCAGGTCTGTGGCCAAGTTGTACCTTTCCCTGCATTTATAATGTGCCTTGTATCATCCATCAGCAACAGGCGCTTATAACGCAATCTCGATTTTCTTGTAGTTGTTTCTGTGGCACTATGCTGCTGTGCAGCGAACCTGTGGTTGCCTCAGCAACAGACAAGCAACCCTTCACAGACATGGCGGTCGCGCTTCAGTGTGTTGTCCCATTGGACGGGATCTCAAAGGAGTTCAGAAGCCTCACAATATGAATACTAAAGTGGGATAACAACAAGATGGCACATTTGCATTGTTAAACAGGACCTTCAGCAGCAAGAGCTTTATGGAATTGTTCTGGATTTGGAGAAGCCCAGCAACTTTATACTATCTAGGCCAGTTTGAACTTGATAATTTCTACAGGTAGAGGGCAGTTGTGTGGAAAAACGCACTGAAATTCAATCCTGTCATACGCAATTAACATAAGAACTATTTTTAAAAAATCTTTTAACATCTGCTCAAACAATGTCTATGTGAGTTGGTGACTGTTTTAAAACATAAATCTGCATCAGTACAGCAGTGGGTGGTAGACATACCTTTCCTACTGTGATTATGTTGACATTTTGCTTATTACACATGACAGTTCTTTTTTTTTTTTTACGGGGTTAAATTTAATGCTTAGGAGGCTACAGGCAACCTCAATTTATATTTGGGTGTGCAGGAAACCTCAGTATAAATCTACCAAACTGGTTATTTCATCAATCATGCTTGAACATTAGGCAGAATTAAGAGGTAGTTTTTCAAAATATTTACTATTTTAAAGCAATTTAAACTTCAGTGAGATCATCTGAATGATTACACATTGTTTAGAAATAACAATGTCAATATTTCCAATTTAATTATCTAAACACAAATTTTATTAAAGTGTCAAAATTTACAATGTTGCCAAGCCAATTTGGGGTTCAGCTGTCCTCATAAAAGCACCTTTTAAGTGGAATTTCTGGGCTCCATACAAATGGCATGTCAAATGAAAAAGGCTATGCAAAGAACCTGACTCTAAATCACTTTGGCCAAATTAATCTGCATTTGCATTAATGGTTTTCCCACCATGCTTGAGTCAGATGAAGATCGATACAGATGTGCCAGACCTAATAAGCTTTCACTTCATCACAGACCACTATACTCTGTTGGGAAGAATTTAACAGTGAATGTTTCAAGGATTGATAGGGTGATGTGATTTGCTACCTTTATTTACACACATTCATTAAATCCTGGTTAATTTGGAACAGTATAATATATAGATTGAAGTAACAACAGATGGCTTATAAGGTAATGCCTTGTTATTCCATTTTTGGCATACATTTTCTTTAAATGCAGAGCAAATGGTCCATCAAATTAGACTGCTTCTTTGACCATTGTAACCACTCATGAACATTTTAATGTATGTTGTTGTCAATCAGAATTATTATTTGTTTGCATTATTGACACAAAAAGTGATTTTTGGTTGCAGTTACGTTGACTAGGGTATAAGCCATTAGGATCAACATCTTTGAAATAATTTATAAGAATGTATTCGAGAAGAACACCATTCTTAGTGATCAACACAATTGCTTGTGTCTTGTGATCTTGTTAAAAGACAAAAAGAAGACAAGGAATAGCTGTACGTTTGGACTTTTTAAAAATGTTGATATATATTTAAATATAGTACAATATCCCTAAAGTAAAACACAGCAGTTTGGGGACAGTTATAATGCATGTGTTAGTCACTTACTGCAAGTTAACAATGGGTGCCTTTGGTCTTAATAAGATTTACAAACCACCAATAAAGTGGCTATACATCTCCTTTTATAATGTCCTGAATTAATTCTTAGTGAAAAAACAAAATAAGGCTTCTCTTTAGAAAGTGGGCTGTAAAAGAGTATACTAGTGTTACCTGCTTGTTAATGTTGTAAATCTGCATTAACACTGAAGTCAGTCAGTCATTATCCAACCCACTATATCCTAACACAGGGTCTGCTGGAGCCAATCCCAGCCAACACAGGAAGCAAGGCAGGAACAAATAACTGGGCAGGGCACCAGCCCACCGCAGGGCACAGACACACCCACACCCACACACCAATAAATTCATTCTAAAGTGCTTGCTTATTTTTATTTAACATTAAATTTCTGTGTTCAGTGGTAGCGCTGCTGCCTCGCAGTTAGGAGACCTAGGTTCGCTCCCTGGGTCCGCCCTGCATGGAGTTTGCATGTTCTCCCCGTGTCTGCGTGGGGTTCCTCCGGGAGCTCTGGTTTCCTCCCATAGTCCAAAGACATGCAGGCTAGGTGCATTGGTGATCTTAAATTGTCCTTAGTTTGTGCTTGGTGTGGGGGGGCAGCTGAAGGCAGCCTGGGTGTTTGGCCAACACCTGGGAGAAGTGGTTGTGGTTGCTCCCGTAGAGTTTACTTCGGAGGGCGGGAGTGACCGGAAGGCGCAGGACTCTCCGTGGAAGATAGCGGGAGTCGGGACTTGGGACGTCGTGTTCCCTGTGTGAGAGCCTTGGTCACAATGGAATTCCCAAGTCACTGTGAGGGGGAGCTGACCGGAGCCAAGGATCGGAAAGGCGACTGACAGTAGCAGCAGGAGTAGGCAGAAGGTCAGCTGCATTGAGAGCTTCTCACCTGTTGCAGGGCCTGTATGGGAGAAGCAGGTGAGATGCTAACGCTATCAGGGAAGAAGCACCGGGTTTGTCATTTGTTTTTAAAGACTGCTTCCTTAGAAACATTTTAACCTCTGGTTTTAAGGATTGTTTTTTTTCTATTTATTGTTTTTACCTCCACGTTCTTTTTATGGATTATTTATTTATTTATTGAACTTTATGAAAGCACTGCACTTGGGATTAATAAAGTATCTATCTATCTATCTATCTATCTATCTATCTATCTATCTATCTATCTATCTATCTATCTATCTATCTATCTATCACTTTATTTGAACACTTTGTTTTGTTGACTGTTTTAATAAAAGCACTGTTTCACCTTTTTACCATCCCCTTGCTTACTTGTTGTCTTCACTGACTAGCTCACTCGGTAACATTATCGACGGTTTTTGGTTCAAGTGCTTCCAATCAGCAATGGGATTGTGGAGCCAGAACCCACATCATCACATTTGGTGGCAGCCGTGGGATTCGAACCCACACCTCCTGAGAGACTGGCCAAACACCCAGGCTGCCTTCAGCTGCCTGCGAGCGTTCACTCGCTCGCCCACTTCCTGCTGCACCGATTTGCTCGCTCCCTCCTCACTGCTTCCTGCTGCCCACCTCCTTTTCCTTCTCTCTTTCTTTTCTGTTCGTTGGTCTTCCTTCTCCAAACCGACTCATGCTTTTTATAATGTGAAGGGCCATAGCAGCTGTAGCATATTAGCTACGGGAGCAATCACAGATGTGGGCAGTCCCTCACCTGTGCACTCGGTGAGAAACGCCCACACCGCAGATTGCCCCATGGCTTGCTATGGCCCAACACCCCCTCGCTAACCCGCCGCGAGAGCGGTGATTATTTATTTAAAATGGCCTTTGCTAAACGAGCTGTGGACCCACAACACCACAGTAAGCAGGCAAACTTTCATAAATAGCACAGGTGAGGTGTCATAAAATTCTTACAATTGTTAATGAAGACCTGTTTATTTTAAATAACATGACATCTACTATGTCACAAATTGACACACGTGCACTGATAGTTTCTCAGAATGCCACGGTATTTACGTCTCACTGCTGATAACTGCAGGCTTTTTATTTAATCCATGGCTTCTCCTCTATTTTATTGTTCGTTTATTATGATTATAGTTATTGTGTAGGTATTTTAGACTTACTTTACATTGTTCAGGTACCCATTTCCTTTATTGTTCCAACCGTACCCCCATTAACATGCCTATTGAGGTGATCACCATCGATCAAAGAACTGTCACTTACCGAGTGGTTTCCGTGCCTGGAGATGACACCTACCTTTTCCATTCTCTTTGTTACATATTGCACGGCCATATCACGCTCACTCTTGATATCCGGAGGAACATTGTGTCTTATGTATTGAATGACTGGGACAGGTTCAAGGTGTGGACTGATGACGGTACAGGAGATAATTATACTACACAGGAGCACTATAAGAGTGAAATGCTTAAGCCCTTCACCTATGCATCTGCATGTGAGTTGATGGCTGCCACTGAATTGTTCGGTTGTCACTTTCAAGTGTACCGAAATGGCCAAATATTTTACACCTTTGGACAACCGCCAATGCCTCTTGAACATCTTAGATTCACAGGTGACAATTTCAGTAGTGGACACTTTGATGTTTATGAATGTTTAAACTCTCAAAAGCTGGATGTGAAGTTATCGATGAAACCGGTTGTATACTTACAACACTTGACAGATGCTGAATGTCTCTTCAACACAAGTCCTACAAATACTGTCGTAATTGAAACAAACCATGAAACTCAAACCGATTATGACAGCAGCAATCCAAGCTGTGAGATTTGAAACAAGATTACTGTTCACATGGCCAACTGTACATTGCATGCTTAAGAGTAAGCTCAGCGCACAGCTTGGTCATATTACAACCGGAGGGCCGAACTGACAACGTGGTATACAAAGAGATCCTTAACAAATAATTATTGGTATATTTACCCTCAGTTTAAAAAGATTTAAATTTCTTCTTAATAAAACTTTTAAGGCAGTACTTTGGTGCTGCGAAGCGTGGGTATTTTGCTAGTCGGAAAATAAATCTGCGGTGCTCTGGTCATAGTGCCATATCTCATGGATTTTTAAAACTCTGTACCCTTTATCTAAGGCCTTTAGTATTTCAATGCTGCACCAGGTTCCTGTTAAAGACCTTTCCCAATCATTGTGATGGCAAAGGCCAGTGGATGTCTGGGTTTCTCTACACGTATGGCACAGAGCGAACATCAATTTACTGCAGATTCTTAAAGGGAGGACCAGAAAATACAAATTGCCAGGGGCTAGTATGGTGATTTTAACGAGCCCAAAGTATTTCTTAAGATCGCCAAACTCCTTAAAAACAAAGGTTGGATGGCCGATCGGGTAGGTTTTTGTTTTGTTGACGTAGGGTTACAGACTTGTAAAATCGTAATAATGCATTTGCTCATCGCCTTGAACTTTATGATATAATTTGATAGCATTGGTGCGCCCTCCATATAGGGTATCATGGGGATTGATAGGTTCAGGAAACTCAAAGCGCTTTAAGAAATTCTGAAGCTCTGAGTCATGCGTTCCCACTCGTGCTCCCAAAACACTCTCACCGCCAGATTAAATTTTTCGTGCAATTTCTTCAGTTTGTCGTCAAACATTTGAAACAATTCAGCGTAAGACATCCCTGTGAGAGGATGTTTAGCTTGCGCTTCATAACACTTTGGACATCCGTGATAAAAGCACCCAGTGAACTCAAAGGCCGTCGGGACACAATGAACTTCGGCGTAACCATCTAGATAGAAGGACTCCATCTTTACTTCACCGTGATTCGAGGCATGCCGAATGTTTATTTTTTCCTTCTTGGAAAGAAACAACAGCCATTGAATAGAAGCATTAGAATAAGCTTTGTGAGTGCTTTTGCAATGATCACTTGTAATTATTCTAATCGCTTTATTAGGCATGCAATTTTGTCTGTACATGGACAGACAGAGAGAAGCTAGGGTTATACACTGAAAAGGATCAATATTACTGATTCTGAGCACTTCCTCTCTAAATTTTATTCAAGCTGTTCTCAAAATAACCACGTCGTTTCTACAATAGTAAGCCATTTCTCATCTAAAGTTGAAGGTTCCACTTTTAATCGAGTCCTACCAGGACAAAAACTCTTTCCTGGCTCATCATGTGTTGAATAACATAATATTTAGGATCAGGGTACGGCCTGATGTAATTTTGATTTTCAACAGTATTAAAGAAATGGGGAAAGTACCCTTTTTGAGCCTGGAATCCCAGGGCTTTGGGCATACTGCTCAATTTCATAGGTAAGAAGTTCAACGAATTGATAAATCTCAAGTTATAGTCTTTTCCTATAAAGCACATTAGTTTACAGCCCTGAGATGTAACAAACAGAGTTTGCCCGCTCTCTACGAGATATTTCATTAAGAAATAGCCATCATACCCCTTAGAATTATGAGCTATGAATGTGTAATCTTGGTATTTTGGGTGTCGATATCTGTGAAAGAACTTTGCTACGCAGTCCTCACCGGCCCAACTCCACAATTGACCGTTTCAATGTATGCAGTGGATGTAATTGGGGATGTGGGTTCTATCATCTTGACGGCACTCAAAATCGTAGAACACTTTTCGTGGATCAGTCTTTGCGGTAAGCTTTAAATAAAACACTGATGATTTTCATCCGTCTCTTTCATGACCACTCTACAAATGTGACAGTGTTTGGGTTGACATTTGTGAGGTTTTGACTCGGCTTTCACTCTGTATCTCTCATTGCAGAGAGCACAGACTTAAAGGATGTTACAGGTGCTTTCAGACTGATGCGTCTTTTCATTAAATTTACATGTTTTGTGGAGCTTAAAGCAAAACCTTGTTCAACAGAAATGACGGCAATCAGGACATCAAAAAGCCTCCCTGTCAATCCATTGACCGCCTGTAGATAAACAGACGTCACAGTGCTGTTCACACTGATGTCGTGATGGGTTAGAATATCCCATGTAGCAGATATCGCAGATATAGAAAAATCCCAGAAAGCCTTTTAGATTCAAAATACTGTAATAATACTCATTGTGCAAAGACAGGAATGCTGTCTTTGGTTTCCTGGCTTGGGACACTTCAAATTTTAATAGAGTGCTAGTGTTTGGTTCCCAGTACCAGACAATAATTTTAACCCCCAGTAGCCTCTCAAATTTTTCAACATCTTAAAACGCTACTTTCTGATCCGAGGATAATCTGGCCCTGAAGTGCAGTTTACAGGCCTCTCATTTACACAATTTCTGGTTGTTTCTGAACCTATCGTTTAATACAGCCAGCAAACCCCTGGCAAAACAGCACTGATCATCCGGGTTGAAGGACATCCATAGGTGCTTCCGTTTCTTTTGAACAATTATATCATTGAAAAGGGTACATGCTTTACGCCTAGACCCCCCAGATGGAACCCTCACCATCAGAATGATTAGAGTCAGACTGGAATCGGCTAAAATAGTACCGTGACTCTGGAGAAGTAATTAAATTTGTTTAAAAAAGTCCTCAACAGAAAGCGTACCCGCTTGGGTTGGGTAAAAAACACTGGGGTTGAGAGATTCAGCACATAATCTAGCTGCACTAGATCCTTAGGATTCAAAGTGTTTGTAAAACTGTCTAATACAGTGGGACCTCGGTTCACGAACGTCTCAGTACACGTACAAATCTGTCAAACTTTTGCCTCGGTTCACGACCACATACTCGGTATACGAACAAGCTAGTTTCCCTTTAGGTTTGTACATGTTCAGTCTCTCCCTGTGTATTTCCTGTGCAGCGAGTGAGCGAGAAAGAGAGAGAGAGCGCGACACACACACAGGCGCGTGCAAGAGACACACACACACACACACACAGGCGTTTGAGACAGAGGCACACACACACACAGGCGCGCGAGACAGAGGCGCTCCAGGCTCGCGAAAGAGACACACGCACACATGAAAGAGAGGTTGAGCAAGCGAGAGAGGGAGGGCTGGATGCATAAGGCAGAAAAGGCTTGTTTTTGTTTTCAGTTCTGTTTACAGCGATCGGTTCATAGCGTGCATTGTGGCAATGTTACTTTTCTTGGTGGTTTATTAAATTGCAGATTTTTCAAATGTTCATTTTTTTCCCTGTGCTTAAAACTCATTAAAAAAAAGTGTTTTTAGCGAGCGGTTCCTAGCACTATAGCGCAAACTACTGCAGTATTAGTTTCCTCTGTTGTTCAAGGTTTTCTCAGTGTTATTCAATATTTTTACATTTAGTTTACTATTACGCTGTACATTCTATGGTATAAGTAACTATATTTGTGCTTAAAAACTAAAAAAATGTATATTTACATACAGTTTGTACGGTCTGGAACGGATTAATTGTATTTACATACAATCCTATCGTGGAAATTGCTTCGGTTCATGACCAAATCGGTTTACAACCAGAGTTTTGGAATGAATTATGGCCGTGAACCGAGGTTCCACTGTATTTGCTGAAGGGTCTTGTGTATATGATTAAAATCTTCTCCAAATGAATCAAATGTGTGTAGTCCTCTGAAAAATTGAAACGGTGTCTAATTGTCTATTGTTAAATTTTGGACACTCCGTTATAGACAAATTATTTAATCTAGAGGCAGAGGGCTGTGGGGAGGTTACTGATGGCTCTGGAGACAAAGGATTCTCCGTATGTGAGGTAGATGGCTGTGGAGAGTTGGCTTCGAGATTCAAATTTGCCCCGGACAAATTAGTCACTCCTGATCCTGTCTGAGGATGTAGGTCTGAATTATCTGACACTGTTAAGTCATCAACAGGCGAGTGTTGAAGACGGATCTTACTGGTCCCTGAGGTAGAAGGATGTATTACAGGGTCGTTTAACGTAGTCAAGTCGTCGACCGGTAAGTGCTGAAGTGGGGATCTACTTGTCCCTGATGTCCCTGAGGTAGAAGGCTGCATTACAGGGTCGGTCAACATAGTCGAGTAGTCAACCAGTAAGTGCTGAAGTGGGGATCTACTTGCCCCTGATGTCCCTGTGGTAGAAGGTTGTGGGGATTTTACATTCGTGTCTAGGGCATTAGCCTGTTGTGAAGGACCTGAAGATGTTCTGGCCTCAGAAGAGGTATTCTTCAAAAGCTCCAACAGAGTGTTAACTACAGCTATTTCATCAGAATTTAGAACCTGGAGCAAATTATTAATGAGGTCAAAATTGTCAATCGGATGTGTCACTGGGAGTGGTGATTGAAAAATTTTAGGAGATCACAGAGGGGTGGGTATTTTAGGGGGCTTTATATATACAAGGTTATCAGACATCTCTTTTAATAGTCTCAGGTTTTCACTGGACGGTCTTTTCCTACCTTTACGCCCTCCAGGATGTTCACACTCACTGTTTGTATTGCTGACGCTGTTGCAACTGCCGCTGTCACGGTCGTTGCTGCTGCCGCTAGACCTGTTTTCAGGCATGACATAAATTTAATCAAAGGTTACAGTTATGAACACAGAATATAATAATAATTTGCAGTCAATGTTATAAGGAAAAAAGTAATATAATACCTATCCTTTAATTTCGGGGTAGAGCATTGTAAAAAGCATACAGATTTATCAAATGTAAACTCATTTCGGGTATAGAATTGTACACAGGAGCCTCTAATTCTACAAATTGATCCAGTAACCGGTGAAGGTGTTCAGACAGCTGCACCAGTCTTTCTCGATGTCACCGTTTGTTGTCAGGCCGAAGGGAATATCAGGGTGAATAACGATTTCTACACCAAGATCCACTGTCAGAGTGAGGCGTTGACGGCAAAGGGGACGGCCGGGGTGCTGAACGCTGGCTAGAATTAGAAGGTGTCGGCGATAGTGGAGGAGATGGCAGTAGATTAGAACAAAAACTGCACTCAGAGGGCTCAGGAGAATGCTGAATGCTGCTCTCAGACGGCAGAGTTTGTGGGCTCTGCCATTTTTGGTAAAGTGTTAGATTTTCTGAACCATTCAACACTTGCGTTAAAACACCCGGGGGACTGGGACATGGAAATAAAGTTTGAACTTCTCAGTTAAAGACATCTTTTCACGAAATCTGGAGCTATGTGTGCCTCATTCGTTTCTTTGATAAACTGAGCCCTAAAAATGACACAGCAATTGGACAGATCAGGGACCCTTTGAGAAGCTGATTCATGTTGTAAAGGGTTATCATCTAGAAAACAAAAAGCATACGCTCTTTAAAACAACAATTCCCCTTCCAACGCCTGTAACAGCTCAAAAAAAATGCAGGCTCTCTTTAAAACAACAATTCTCCCTGGCCGGACACCATGTTGCTTCAGGTAAAACCCTTGAGAAGCTGCTTCAGCTTATAAGGGTACAGATAAAATGGCTTGCAACATTTATAGGATAGATAGATTTTCATTTTAAAAACCCCCTTTTATTAATGTATCACACACACACACACGCACACACACACAAGCATGCATACACGCACAGCTCATGCGTTTAATTAATCCCTGCATGTTTTAAAACAACGTGTGACACCTTTTCATGCCCGGTTCAAACCAAAAGAAGCATTTCCATATAAAAATCTATTTTATGATAGCTAAACAGACCCTCGCACGTTATAGGCTATTTGTAATCAAAGTACTCTTTAAGAAAATGAACGTCTAGATACAAACTTTTTAAAATTAGACAATGTGATCTCAAAACCCCTGTGTATTAAGATATAACCTCCTACATACAGGAACATCTAATAATAATCATTTACTTCATTATTCAACAATACATTTGATACATCTAAAAACCAGCCCATGAGTGCGCATACACACACACACGCATGCGCGCACTCGCTCGCTCGCATACACATGCATGTAAGAGCGCACATACACATGTGCGCGCATACACACGCACACAGGCATGTTGTAAACAAATATTTTTAAAAAAGGTTCTCACCGTTTTCCGAGTCAGCATGGATATAGATCTCTAAGGAAAAAATTAAAGGATTCCGCCATACGTTTTTAAATAAACCTTTATAAAGGTTTCATGAGATTAATTACACCCTACACATTTAAAGCCTCATCATCTCCTTTTCATGCACTATTCAGTCAGATAGAAGCATGTCAATATAAAATGCTACAAGTTATCATAAACACACACACGAGCGCTCCTAATCACACACACGCGCACGTTCCCAAGCTCACGCATGCATGCCCCGGACTTCTTGCCTTTAATTAAACCATGCACGTTTAAAACAGATATAATTTTTTAAAAAGGGCTTTACTGTTTTCCGAGTCTATTTGTATATATTATTCTGAGAAAAAAAAAATATATAAGCATTCAGCCATAAGTTTTTTTTAAAGCATACTCGTTTAATGCTTATAATAATCAATAATATACCATGCCGTGATCCTGGATAATAGTCTGTACGAACAATAATAATATTTCATTTAGTTCTACCTGTAAATAATAGAAAACATTATTCTAAGAAGATCATGAAGACGAACCTTGTTGGCAGAAATTAGCAGTCACCTTTATGGGTCTGAGCGTTGAGCAGGCAAGTGAGAACAGTGTCCATCCATCCACAGGGTTATTTTATAGGCTGTGCTCTATGGCAGGCTTGTCATCCCGGCCAATACCCCCAGGCCGCCAGATGGAGCTCTCCCTGCTGCGTGGAGGTGCCCCGGATACCAGCAGGGAATCATGGATTATGGAGTTTTCCCCTACAAACCTGCTGGATACCCCAGGGGCCAACAGAGGACTCTGCAGGGAGGTCCAGAGAGTCACATTTGCCATATAACCCGGAAATGCATTATAGGCAAAACGACAGCGGAAGTGACGTGCTTCCGGGATGAAGGACTTTTTATCTGACTCGGAAGTAATAAGGAATCATGGACTGAAGGACCGTGGGAACACTTCCAGGTCAAGGAATATAAAAGACTAAGAAAGACACCACAGCGTCGAGCTGAGATGGGTGGAAGGTTGGCAATGCGTCTGGGAGTGGTGGATTGTTTATTGTAAGGATTATTGATTATTTAAATGAGTATTGTGGAGAGGAGGGTGCTTTGTGCACAGTTGTTAATGAATAAAGTCAACTTTTGGACTTTTATCTGGTGTCTGCCGTCTTGGACAAGGGAGCGATAGCACCCCCTACTGTCACAAGGCAAAAACAGGAATTTTTTGGAAATTTGAATGGTAATTTGTAATAGAAGATACAGTATGTGCCATTTGTCAGCCAATTTCAACGGGGCAGATAAATAATGGAATCTGTCTGACCAAAGGCTAAGATCTAAATATCTGTACAAAAAAAAAGTCCAGAATTTTTAAAAAGTCACTTTTGCTCTTTTTAAACAACTGCTAAGTCTGATTTTACACAGATCCGTAAGATAAGCCCTGGGGTTAAAGGTCTGTATGTGTGAACATTTTTTGTGTCAGCCACCGGTTTATCCCCGTACTCCCCAGCTGAAGCATGAATTGACCCCCCCACCCCTTTCGGTTTATACCGCCATGCGGGCAACACGTTTTTGGAAGGAGATGAAAAATGACCACCGTGTGCTCGAAATAACGATATGGTGTTTTAAAGCTTTAAACTGCCTTTCTCTATCACCAGAAGGGCCATAAAGAATTCCCCAGACAGCATGGGAGTAGGGTGGGGGGAACTTACACACAGTGGTTTACAAGCATGCACATGCTAGGAATCATCCAGCAAGGAAGGGTGCGCGCAGCCCCTGTCAGCACTCTGAGAGTTTGTCAGTTTGCTACAGCGCGAGAGAAAGCCAACACACTGACACATGCTCGCAGGGGCTGTCAGCTCCTTTGGGTGAATCACTGCTAAGGCATGCTCTGTTTTATCACACTCTATTTTACTGCAGAGTCTATCTGTCTCAGAGTCTTTAGAACCGAAGAAGATGATCCTCTTTTTTATACACCACTTTCAGAATGGCTTTCAGAAGGGAGAACATGTCTGGGGATTTCCTCCAGAGAAGGGTCTGGGAAGTGAGGGGGTCAGCCAAGAAAAAGGTGTTGACAGGCCAGGGGGGCCAAAGCAGGCCCTTCATGCCCTGGACATGTTGCTGCCGGACCCTTGACATGTCTGGGCATGTCCTCGGGACAAGGGGCCAGGGAGTGGTTGGGGGTGGGATTAAGGAGAAGGGCAGACATCCATCAAATCTGCTCTTCACACTTTGCATAACCAAGTAGGTTAAGGGGGGCTGGGATTAAGGAGGGGGCAGACATCCATCAAAATGCTCTTGACACGTTGCATAACCAATCAGGTGGTTGGGGTGGAAGTCTGGGTGGGCCGACATCCATCAAACGGCTCTTGACACTTTGCTTAACCAATCAGGTGGAGGGGGTGGGATTAAGGTGGAGTCTGAGGGGGGACAGATTGTCATTCACCAATCCACCACCATTCTTCACATCCACCAATCAGAGGAAAGGGGGCGGTCATCAATCAAATTTAATTGACAGTTTGACAGTATGTGCCTGATGTATACTACTTGAGAGGAACCATCACCCTCTTCTATGAAATTACAGAGGGTAACATAACCCCTGCCATTTGCAATTTTGACATTATTGCAGTGGTTTATCGTGCTCATCTGCAACGCCACAGGTCTCCCTTCAGGCCTCCTGTTTATTTTGGCAAATCCCAAGTCCAGAAGCCAGTGTGACAAGAACAAAAATGAAAAATGTCACAAATTGGATAATTAATGTAAGATTTTCATTCCTGAAACCTTAAACTGAAACACAATGTTGCAAAGAGCTGGCTTTTGTTGTAATTTGTTTCAGTTTCTTCGTGGCCTCAAAAAATTATTGAAGCTCCATTTTGGAGGATTAAGAGTATCTGAAATCTGGCCTTCACATTAATTTAATTTAACACTTCCATGACAAGGGTAGAAGTAATTTACCACCTCCACACGGTAATTTTTCTGTCTACCATGCAGGCCACCATTTTGCGACTTGTGTTTGCCTTTATGTCAGATGGTTGATAGGCAAAGAAATCTGAGACTATGCAACTCATGATGTCACTACTATGATGGTAAAAGGGCAGCGCATTGCATTTTGTCTTTATCCAAGTTTGGGCACAACTTAAAATATTTAGCTTTTTGTTAGTGGTTGTGGTAATCTATTGATCCTATGGCTACAACCTCTTTTCTGTTACTGATTGCAATTTCCATATTTCACTTTCGCTCAGTTAGGTGAACTATTCTGGCTTCCGTTCTTTAAATGTAATTCCTGTGTCATGCCCAGGGCTTTGCTATTTAAATTACAACCTTATTAAGTTTTGGCTTTATTTTTTTTTTAGGTTTTGGTCAGTCTCCTGACTCTACTTTCAAATTTAACTGGTGCTTCACTATGCAGTCAGTACAAACACACTGTCTAGATGTTGGGAGCAACATGAACGTGATAAATCTGGTATATCGTGTTTCCCCGATAATAGGACCTACTCTGAAAATAGCCCTAGTATGATTTTCATGCTGCTATGTAATATAAGCCTTGCCGCAAACATAAGCCCTAGTCAAGATCATCAGCTGAAAAGTAAGGTTTATACTTTACACAATGTGATGCGTGTGCCCGAAACATCCATTAAATTCCGAGGACACGTTGCCACAATATGTCTGAAAAGGATGTTTAATGATTACATCCATTCCAGCAGCATTGGCACAAGACAGAAACAAAATCTCTGGATGGGACATCAGCTCATCACAAGGTGAACATAAGCACACACATACACTGGCGTCATTGTAGCTTCACCAAATCCCCAAACCTTCATGTCTTTGGATGAAAAACTGAGCACACTGTGGAAACCCAACAGGAAAACATACAAACTCCAGGCAAGGATCATAAGGGATGTGACTCCCTGCGAGACAGAAGCACTACCACACTGCCACCATGCCATCCAATATTAGGAACTATTAGCAGTACTCATTATTTAAACAAAGTTAACAATTTATCTGTAAAATGTAATAATGCATTTCATCATGAAAGTGATATCACGTATAAATCTAAAATCTGTGCAGAGAGCTGGAATATTATAAATTTAATGTGTTCTGTGTGGCGATGCTGCTGTCAATTCAGGAGGAAGCCCCAGAGGGGCGTAGCGATTTAACAATTGGGTTTTAAGATGACATTTATGATGGTCTGCTTTAATGATAAAGTAAACTACAAGGTTAAAGCCGAAATTTCCACTTTAATCACAAAATATACATTTTTATTATCCTTATTTTTTTTTTCTCTGTGGCTCAAATATGCCGCCGTACATTCTGATAGTATTGTAAAGGTGCAAAAAAAAAAAAAAGACGGCACAGAAGAAGAAGAGACTTTTAAAATATATTGTGTCATTACTTTGGGGAATATGCAAAACTTGAATATCAAAGCACCACTAATGCATTTGTATGGCGGCATTTTCTTTCATCTCATTGAACCATTAATCAAAGATCGAAGCACGCACATCGACCCTGGAGGATCCGAAAAGCAGCTGGAGTAGCAAGAAATTCAGACTGAAATTTAGGGTTTGAATGTGGAGAGTTATAATAATATTCCAGAAGAAGATGACATGACTGTATTTGGATAAATGTATATTGTCGTACATGAATAAATATGATAGCCCCTGAAAATAAGCCCTAGTGCATCTTTTGGAGCAAAAATTAATATAAGACCCTGTCTTATTTTCGGGGAAACACAGTATATTAGTTGCCTAGCCTGTAGAGGTCTGTGTGTCCCACCATGGATATGCCTTCCCAGACCGTCAATGACCCTCCACCAAACCAGCCATGCTGAACGATGTTACAGGCAGAATAACATTCTCCACAGCTTCTCCAGACCCTTTCACATCTGTCACATGTGCTCAGGTTGAACCTACTCTCATCTGTGACCTAACAATTCTGGTATTCTATGGCAAATGCCAGTTGAGCTCAGGGTCCACTAGAGGACGTTGAGCCCTCAGGCCATCCTCATGAAGTCTGTTTCTGATTGTTTGGTCAGAGACATTCACACCAGTGGCCTGCTGGAGGTCATTTTGTAGGGCTCTGGCAGTGGTCATCCTGTTCCTCCTTGCCCAAAGGAGCAGATACTGGTCCTGCTGTTGGGTTAAGGACCTTCTACGGCCCTGTCCAGCTCTCCTAGAGTAAGTGCATGTCTCCTGGAATCTCCTCTATGCCCTTGAGAATGTGCTGGGAGACACAGCAAACCTTCTGGCAATGGCATGTATCGATACGCCATCCTGGAGAAGTTGAATTACCTGTGCAACCTCTGTAGGGTCCAGGTACCGCCTCATGCTACCAGTAGTGATACTGACAATAGCCAAATACAAAACTAGTGAAAAAACAGTCAGAAAAGATGAGTAGGGAAAAATTCAGTGGCCTTCATCTGTTAAACCATTCCTGTTTTGGGGGTCATCTCATTGATACCCATTTAGTGCACCTGTTGTTAATTTCATTAACACCAAAGCAGCTGAAACTGCAGGTGAGAAACAAAACATGTGGCTACAGCAGGAACTTACGCGTGTCCAGTCCGTGGCGTTTCACATTAATCCACTCCGTTGTTTTATAAAAACAAACAATGTTTATTTTCCACATTATATATCTCCACAGTCAAAATGAAACTCAACACAGACACCGTAAGAAAAACCATGTGTTTCCAAAGCCCTATTAATCCATGCACAAAAAACTTCCAATAACTTCCTAGTTCCCATAACTCCCGCTACCCAGCACCCCATCTTAAGATAACAATACCCCATTAGAACTAAATAATTATCTGGCCATATTCTTAATATATAAACTAATCTTGAACTACAAATAAATGTAACACATTTTCAAATTAACTGAACATAAAAATATTAATACAGAACTTGGCTCATACAGTATGGATGCTTCAGACGTATTTGTTCCATCAAGAAAATTGAAATGCCTTGTAATTAGTAAAAAATCTTTTTGTCATTATTATTATTATTTCACAGGGTCACTATCTCTCAGAGAACCATACTCTGCATGGCTTATTCCTATGCATTAGTTCCAAACAGCCATTCCACACATGGACCCAGCCTGAGGCTGTTGAGCCTCGTGAATGAGGACCACTGGTCTAGTATCTGTTTTCACAAAACTCCTGTACATGTTGAGAACCACTGTATACAATTTTTGTCATTTTGGAGCAATTTAGAAGATGAATATGATCCTGTCCCACTTATTAATTTGCATATTAGTTTATCTGAGTTTGTTGTGAAAATTAAAATATATAACTTTGTTATTATCATTTGTCAGGGCATAGTCGAATTGACAAAGTTTCTCATTTTAACCTCAGTTGCCAGTATCTAGAGGGAGTTAAAATCTTCAGTGTATCAGGTCAAATCTCAGTACATAAAGGGGAAGGCCATAAACCACTTCTGAATGTACATGATCTCCAATCTGTTAGACATCACAACTTAAAAACTGTCATGCATTTGTAATGGATATCATGGACGTGGGCTTGGTAATACATCAGTAAACCTTCGCCAGTCAACACAATTTGCTGTTGCATCTACAGAAACAAGTTAATGCTATACTATGCAAAGCAGAAGCCATACATCAACACTATCCAGAAGGGCTGCCAACTTTTCTGGGCTCGGTCCCATTTGAGATAGAAAGCAGCACAGTAGAATTGTGTTTTGTGATCCAGAGAGTCAATGTTTCAAATAGTTATTGGAATAAACAGCCATTGTGTTTTCTGGGCCAAAGAGGAAAATAACCATTCAAGCTGTTATCAGCGTTGTGTTACATTTCGGCTAGTGTTCCTTCTCTGGCATGGATTCAAATGCCATTTTTATTTCTATTTTTTTAACTGTTTATATTAATTTTTTTTATATTTAAGTTTATGTTACCATTTTTAATTATTTATTTTCTTTATATTTAAGCATTTTTTTATGATGTGTCATGTGTTTTGTGGGTGATCCCCAACAAGAGGCAAAACTAACTTGCCCATCACCTTCAAGAGACTACCCTTAGAGCTTTGAAGGCAATGACAGCCTACAGACCCTTGCACTTCATTCTGAATGTACTTG
This sequence comes from Polypterus senegalus, assembly GCF_016835505.1. Taxonomy (NCBI): domain Eukaryota; kingdom Metazoa; phylum Chordata; class Cladistia; order Polypteriformes; family Polypteridae; genus Polypterus; species Polypterus senegalus. The sequence goes on from NC_053155.1 coordinate 157,152,307, forward strand.
TGGTGTGGTGAGTTTTGATTTTCTGCTATTGTGCCTTTTGTGTATTTCCAGCTTTTTTTTTTTACCTCTATGCTCTGTATTGTGACTATTCCTTGAATTTGTGATTGGGACATTGTTTCCTCCTGGGATCATCTTTGCCTCCTGTGTCTTTGTGTTTCTTGTAATATTATTTTTTCTAAAGTGCTTTTGTAAATAAATCTTTTTATATTTTTAAGATTATATCTGGCCCCTTTCAGCTTGGGTTTGATGGTGATTTCCCCCTCAACTGGGTATTGTTGCACTTTTTCAAGAGTATGTGTACTTCGGAACTTTTGAATTTTCCTTCATGAAAACATGAAATTAACAATTAACTACCACTACAAGTTTCGTGTGGAGTGGTGGCTGTGACGCCAATGATCTGCACTGGTATCCCGAAGGTTGCTGGTTTGAACCCCTGTCACTGCCAAAAAGCGATCCTACTCTGCTGGGTCCTTGAGCAAGACCCTTAACCTTCAATTGCTCCAGGGGCACTGTACAATGGCTGACCTGGCGCTCTGACCCAAGGGGTATGCAAAAACGAACAGATTCCTAATAGGAGAAATTGTATAAGGTGAAATAAAGAAAAAAAAATATTACACAGGGTTACATATAACAATTACTTTTGGATTGAGTATTCCTTTAAATGACTGTTTATTATCACAATAAATAATGAAAGTTGCATATTTTTGTGTAATTTTTTTTAACTTATTATCCATCTATTTTCCAACCCACTGAATCCAAACACAGGGTCATGGGAGCCAATCCCAGGGCACAAACCAATCCCAGGCAGGGTGCCAACCCACCGCAGGACACACACAAACACACCAAGGCCAATTTAGAATCGCCAATCCACATAACCAGCATGTCTTTGGACTGTGGGAGGAAACCGGAGTGCCCAGAGGAAACCTACGCAGACACGGGGAGAACATGCAAACTCCACACAGGGAGGACCCGGAAAACAAACCCGGGTCTCCTAACTGCGAGGCAGCAGCACTACCACTTTGCCACCGTGCCACCCTAACTTATTATTTTAAACGCAAATATTATTTTTAGAGTAATAGTTGCAACAGTAAATAAAGATTGCTGAGCTTGACAGTCACAGAAATTTACTTGGTACAGGATTTTGTTTAACACTAGAATCCCCGAAGCTTTTGAAAAAACTTGTAATGCAGAGCCAACTTAAATTTCTTCGCACCTCTCCATCAGCGTCTTTTGATTTGCAAATGTGTCATTCAGCATAAGCAGCCTGCTATCTCATCCAAAGACGGAGCTAAAGTTCTCCCAGCTCAAGTCTCTTTATCGTGCTGTTAGGTGCCTAGAGTTGTATAGGGTAAATAATATATCGTTATTTGGAATACACACATTTCATGTGTGTTCCGTATCTACAAATATCTGTGTAAGTGTAGGATGACGTGAAATACTAGGCAAGAAATGGCAAACACATACCTAAAATAGAAACTTTTTCCATGTTATACTAATAACGACGTAACGTATATAATGTGTGAAAACTTTAGTCCAAATATCAAATAAATACATGTACTTTTATTCAAAAGTATAACCAAAGGAAAAAAAAATCATTCAATTTACATGTTGCTGGTAATGAGTTAAAAACCCAAGCCAATGTCAAAAAGTTTATATGTATTCTTGGATGGAGCAGAGATAAGAATTGCTGCCTTATAACCAAAAGGTTCAAGGCTGGGTGCTCCGTGTTTTGAGTAGTAAGCTTCTATTATTAATACTATAACATAAAAACATGCATTTGATTTGAGTCTGTAACACCTGGTTTAAATTTTGGCTGCTTGTAAAAGTTAGCACTTTTTATATTATTCAGTTTTATTCTGATTCTGATGAAGCGAGGTGCGAAGGAATTTAAGGTGACCCGGGATTACAAGTTTTTTCGTAGGCTTCAGGGATTCTAGTGTTAAACAAAACCTACAACTGTCACAACAAAATTAGAATAATATTTTAGATTCAGCTATACTTTTTACTAATTAATTTAGAAATTGTCAATATAATTAATTTGGAGATTTTGTTGATCAAGAACAAATAAATTATAAATTGATTCCTCTTCTCTTCTTCTTTTTTCGGCTGCTCCTGTTAGGGGTTGCCACAGCGGATCATCTTCTTCCATATCTTTCTGTCCTCTGCATCTTGTTCTGTTATACCCATCACCTGCATGTCCTCTCTCACCATATCCATAAACCTTCGCTTAGGCCTTCCTCTTTTCCTCTTCCCAGGCAGCTCTATCCTTAGCATCGTTCTCCCAATATACCCAGCATCTCTCCTCTGAACATGTCCAAACCAACGCAAGTTTGCCTCTCTGACTTTGTCTCTTTGACATCTTGAGCTGACCCACTAATGTATTCATTTCTAATTCTATCCATCCTCGTCACACCCAGTGCAAATCTTAGCGTCTTTAACTCTGCTCCCTCCAGCTATGTCTCTTGCTTTCTCGTCAGTGCCACCGTCTCCAGCCCATATAACATAGCTGGTCTTACTACTATCCTGTAGACCTTCCCTTTCACTCTTGCTGATAACCGTCTGTCACAAATTACTCCTGACACTCTTCTCCACCCATTCCACCCTGCCTGCACTTTCTTTTTCACCTCTCTTCCACAATCCCCATTACTCTGTACTATTGATCCCAAGTATTTAAACTCATCCACCTTCGCCAACTCTACTCCCTGCATCCTCACCATTCCACTGACCTCCCTCTTATTTACACACATGTATTCTGTCTTGTTCCTACTGATCTTCATTCCTCTCTTCTCTAGAGCATATCTCCACCTCTCCACGGTCTCCTTAACCTGCTCCCTACTATGACTACAGATCACAATGTCATCAGCAAACATCATAGTCCACAGGAACTCCTGTCTAATCTCATCTGTCAACCTGTCCATCACAATTGCAAATAAGAAAGGGCTCAGAGCTGATCCCTGATGTAATCCCACCTCCACGTTGAATGCATCTGTCGCTCCTACTGCAGACCTCATCATTGTCATACTTCCCTTGTACATATCCTGTACAACTCTTATATACTTCTCTGCCACTCCCTACTTCCTCATACAATACCACAGCTCCTCTCGAGGCACCCTGTCATATGCTTTCTCCAGGTCCACAAAGACGTAATGCAACTCTTTCTGGCCTTCTCTAAACTTCTCCATCAGCATCCTCAGAGCAAACATTGCATCTGTGGTGCTCTTTCTTGGCATGAAACCATACTGCTGCTCACTAATCATCACCTCACTTCTTAACCTAGCTTCCACTACTCTTTCCCATAACTTCATGCTGTGGCTCATCAATTTTATTCCCTTGTAGTTACTGCAGTCCTGCACATCCCCCTTATTCTTAAATATCGGCACCAGTACACTTCTTCTCCACTCCTCAGGCATCCTCTCACTTTCCAAGATCCCATTAAACAATCCGGTTAAAACTCCACTGCCATCTCTCCTAAACACCTGCATGATTCCATAGGTATGTAATCTGGACCAACAGCCTTTCCATTTTTCATCCTCTCCATAGCTGTCCTTACTTCCTCCTTGCTAATCCGTTGCACTTCCTGATTCACTATCTCCACATCATCCAACCTCTTCTCTCTCTCGTTCTCTTCATTCATCAGCCTCTCAAAGTACTCTTTCCATCTGCTCAACACACTCTCCTCGCTTGTATGTTTCCATCTTTATCCTTTATCACCCTAACCTGCTGCACATCTTTCCCAGCTCGGTCCCTCTGTCTAGCCAATCGGTACAGGTCCTTTTCTCCCTCCTTAGTGTCCAACCTCTCATACAACTCATCATACGCCTTTTCTTTAGCCTTCGCCACCTCTCTCTTCACCTTGCACCTTATCTCCTTGTACTCTTGTCTACTTTCTGCATCTGTCTGACTATCCCACTTCTTCTTTGCCATCCTCTTCCTATGTATACTCTCCTGTATTTCCTCATTCCACCACCAGGTTTCCTTTTCCTCCTTCCTCTTCCCAGATGTCACGTCAAGCACCCTTCTTGCTGTTACTCTTACTACATCTGCTGTAGTTTCCCAGCTGTCTGGTAACTCTTCACTGCCACCCAGTGCCTGTCTCACCTCCTCCCTAAACTCAACCTTTCAGTCTTCCTTTTTCAACTTCCACCATTTAATTCTTGGCTCTACCCTCACTCTCTTCTTCTTCTTGATCTTCAACGTCATCCTACAGTCCACCATCCTATGCTGCTTAACTACTCTTTCGCCTGCCACCACTTTGCAGTCTTCAATCTCATTCAGATCAACTCTTCTGCATAGCATGTGATCTACATGTGTGCATCTTCATCCACTCTTGTACATAACCCTGTGTTCCTCCCTCTTCTTAAAATACGTATTCAGCACAGCCATGTCCATCCGTTTGGCAAAATCCACTATCCTTTGACCTTCCTTATTCCTCTCCTTGACACCATACCTACACATTACCTCCTTGTCTCCACTGTTCCCTTCACCAACATGCCCATTGAAATCCTCTCCAATCACCACTTTCTGTCCCTTGAGTACACTGTTCATCACTTCATCCAACTCACTCCAAAAATCTTTTTTCTCACCCACTGCACACCCAACTTGCGGTGCATATGCACTAACAACATTCATCATCACGCCTCCAATTTCCAGCTCCTCAATCATTACTCTGCATGACACCCCTTTCACCTCCAAAACACTCTTGACGTACTGTTCCTTCAGAATAACACCTATCCCATTTCTCCTCCCATCCACACCATGATAGAACAATTTGAATCCACCTCCAATCCTCCTGCTCTTACTCCCCTTCCATTTAGTCTCCTGCACGCACAATATATCAACCTTCCTTCTCTCCATCATATCTGCTAACTCTCTCCCCTTACCAGTCATACTGCCAACATTCTACCCTCAATTCCACTCTCTTTACTTTCCTCCTCTCCTCCTGCCTCCGGACACGTCTCCCCCCTCTCCTTCACCTTCTTCTTCTTCGGCCAACAGTAGTCCAATTTCCACCAGCACCCTGTTGGCTAACAGTACTGGTGGCAGTCATTGTTAACCCAAGGCTCAACGGATCCGTTATGGAACTTTGTATTGTTGTCCGCATATTGATTTGGCAAAATTTTATATATAATATTTGGTTGGGAAAAATGTTTGTGGTGAAGCACACAGCGCCTTTTCACCTACACAACATTTGGCACACGTCCCAGGCAATCCCATCTGGTGTACCAACCAACTACTGCTGTTGCTTCAAGAGCCTATGAGTCATCTCAAGAAAGGGAAACCCCTATGAGTCATCTCAAGAAAGGGAAACCAGGCTATCTGCCAACAGGAGAAGGGCTGCTGATTCGAGTGCATGAATCATCTCAAGAAAGAGAAACCAGGCTGTCTGCCAACAGGAGAAGGGCTGCTGATGCAAGAGTGGATGAAGCATCTGAAGAAAGAGAAGGCAGGCTGTCTGCAAACACAATACGATTTCAGTGTTGGTCTTTCTGACTGACTTGTTTGTTCTCCATACAAATCTGCACCGGGTGCCCGATCGCCACCAAACTCAGGATGGGGCTCCTTCGTGATCAGGAGGAGGTCATGGGGTATGTTTGGTTTGGACAAATGTTCATGGTGAAGAGCAGGGCAACTTTTCAGCGACACAACTTTTGGCACAGGTGCTGGTACATATCATCGACAGGATGGCCGCATGTTGCAACAGACGTTAACAGCGGCGCCATCTAGCGGCACGTTTGGTCCCTGTGCATCTCTCTTTACCAATGTTTCTTTAAATTGCCAACAGATGGCGGAAGTCTCCAAGTATGAGAAGGCCAACTGCTTTCATCGGGTGAAGGGGAACTGCCGTATGGATGTAAAATGTGACTAACCCACTGCGCGTGACTGGCTTTCCGTATTTGTGGTGCTATTTGCTCACTTTCCAATTCACAGTATGATTGCAGTCTTGGTCTTTCTGACTGACTGGTGCTATTTGTTCGCTTTGTGATGTATTGTAAATAACGTGAATTCATCTCACTCTGGTGCTTATTCCGTACGTAATACCAAGTAACACATTATAATTGTCCTGCTTTTGGCTATTATACCCATGCCACCGAAAAAAAGACATAGAATTAGAAAGTCCACTTCCGATGCCAGAAAAAAGTCTATTTCAAGGGCGTCTGAAGCATTGCGCACGACGTGATGATTTTTTCATACCAACAATTCCGCTAATTCTGAATGATTTACCCTTTGATTTCAAACTACTACAATTTCCTGTTCGTTTTGCTTTTGCTATGTCAATTAATAGCGCTCAAGGCCAATCACTGCAAGTTAAAGGCATCAATTTGGAAAATCCATGCTTTTCACACGCACTCTATGTATCATGTTCTAGAGTGGGCAATCTTCAGAATTTGTTCATTTTTGCACCACAAGGCAAAACAAAAAATATACTGTATCCAAAGGCTCTGGAATAATCACTTATATTACCTATTACAATAAAATTTCAATCACAAAACTGTTTGTTCTATTTCTATATTCTGTTTCTTTCATTTGGTAAATTCACCGGTTATAGATTCCGGAGGAAAACATTGTGTACTCCAGCTAGTAACAAATAATGTCTGATGTGATGGTACAATGAAATGTGACAAAATTGATGGATATCCATTTTCAGTTGCGTTTGTTGGCAGGAAAATTATAGTGGGTCCATACCAGAATTTCCATATACAATTTGTGTGCAGACTTCTCTGAAATAAATATTAACTTATTGAGGCTAACTTATAATATCCTTTTCCCATGGATACTATATAGTTAAACAGTAGATGAAAAATATTTGTTTTCCTCTGCACTTGTACAATTCCATGATACAACATATGGCTTGCCTTGAGCATCAAATTATGTTGGTGTGTTACTGATATTATTATTTAAATTGTTTTTGCCTGTTATGATTTTAAGGATTGAACATTGGTTGAAATTTGAACTGTTTTCATAATTCCATTTTGAGTATGTTAAGGTGCACAGACCTGCTATTGAGAACATATATAATTTGAAATCCACAAAGAGCACTGACAGAAATAGCTATGCCATAGACACATTTTTCTTCATACCAATCCCCCCCCAGCCCCCCGTAATTCAGTGGACCAATGTCAAGGGTTGAAGCCGTAATCAAGTACTGTATTTGGTGACCAAGAGAAGCATGTAAGGATGCTGCCAGCACATATTTTACCAATCAATTATTGGGTCTGCTATTATTCTTCTGATTGTTCTGTCCCAATTTTCTCCCATACAGTTATATTACTGCACTGAGGCATGTTTTTTTTTTCAATTTAAATCTGTTCCCTTAATGGTGACCTAATGTTACCTTAACAAAACAGGACAGATTATTAGGGCACCAGGATTATCAAAGCCCAACATGGCTCAGGAGAAGGATAAAAGACATGCTGGCATAGGTCAGGCATGTGATTATGCCAGTGTGAAAAGAAGTGCCGTGTCAGGGGACACTGTGATATTTCATTTAATAATTGGCTCAGAAGTAATGACTGTGAAGCATGAATGTAACAGAGCTCATTGGGGACTGATAAGATGCCAGAAGGGCACTTATTGAACAATAAGAGATATCAAAGTATTTCTTTTGGGGATATACTTTACAGACCCATGTAATTATTTAATTATGAGTTTGGACTCATCAGTCCAGATACCTGGAGACCACTCCTTGGAGCATTAAGGTAAACACTCAAGAACTTTCAGAGTTTGTTTATTAGATAAAAAGTGATTTCAGTGATTGCTCACAAGTAATCACTGGGTCCTCTTCAAAGGCATCTCTCTGCCAGTTGTTAAGAGTCTGTAGGGGAGTTGTGCCAACTCTCAATGGGCAAGAGGCACATTGAGAGAAAAAGCAATGAAGAAGATAGGTGTGAAGAGGAATGTTTGTGAGCAAGGGGGCTAGCCACTACATAGGAAAGACAGGGCTACAACATCCTTAAAGATAGGCCAGGAATGGTTTGGATTTAGTTTAATTTTTGTTATGTTTACACTATGTGTCTCCCTGTGATCATCCCTTTCTTGTGTGTATCCAACTCTATAATTTTTTTTTTGCCTCTCCACATTTTTTAGACACAAAAACCTAAATAACCTATAAACAGATGTATGCATAGGTCTGATTACGATCTGATATTAGGGTGGTTACCTACCAGGTAACGCTTGTGGTTGGTCGGCCAGTTAGCAGACATCTGCCACGTCCTCTCAGTTGTGTGAAGCAGATCAAAGACATGTTGTATAGTACCCTCCAAATAGTACAAAGAGTACACATGTTTCTCCTTATTTGGGTTCTTCAGGTGTATGCACTTTTGTTTCCCCTTGCGGGGATCGAACCTCAGACGTTGCGCCACAGTGGCTGGTTCTCTTACTTGACAGGATGTAGATTGGAGTCTTACATGCATAGGTCTGATCACAATCTGATATTTGGGTGGTTCAATCTGAACAGTAGAAACAAATGTGCACACACTTGATGAGCCCCCAAATAAATCAAAACACGTGTCATGTACTCTTTGTATTACTCTGATCTACGCGCTGTCAAATAAGTTAATCAGCAGCAGTGGCAAAACATCTGGGGTTTTGCCTTAAGTACTGATCTCTTTCAATATCTCAAACCATTTTTTAAATCTATTTACAAATATACCTAAATGATATTAAAATATATCGAAAAATTACAAAAAAAAATATTTTCTTGTCTGCTATTTGCACATTAAAGAATCTGAGGTGATATGTCTAAAGTTAATGTAAGTAACATTCTGCTTTGCTCAAATGAGCAAATTAAATTACCATTCTTGTTTTGTATAAATTCTCCTCTCTGCTCTCAGTAGAATACTGTGAACATCACGACAATCAAGAATTACAATTTTCAACTCTGCTTGATACAATTTAATGAACTAGATTTTCAAGCTCATGTATAATAAGACAGTGCCTTAATGTTGCAATATTTTAAAGCTGAATTAAACAGGTATTAGAATGTGTTGGAATGCGATAAGTAAAGGTTAAATAACCATCGGAAATAATGTCTAATATTCCAATAATTCAACCAAACTAAAGTTTGAAGTTTGCTAGTACTTCCTTAATACTTTTCAGAAAGTCAACAATTTTATCTGCCTTGTGGTTGAAATCCTGTAGTTAATATCACAAAATAAAAGAAGTTTTTTTTTTCTTGACTAGTAGCAACAAGTGGCAGTTACATATGAACAAGGCCATACACAGAAATCAAAGGCCATTGTTCACATGGTTAAGACAGGCCAGCACTGCTCAACTGCTAAGCAAATTATTTTTCCATCTGGCTGAAGAGATAGTCTTCTATTTTGACCAATGCCAAGTGTTGCAATGGCTTCCTTGTGCCATATATCTACAACATTTGTAATCATAAAGGTACAGAACATTACATTTGCCTGTGTAAAATTGTTTACAATCATGTGAAAAGGTAAGTACATTCCATGAAAACTCTGGACTTTTTCAACATATTTGAGCAGGCAAACAATAGATCATCATGCAAACAGTGCCTACAGATAAAGGTCATATGCCTGAATAAAAACACAAGGAAAATTTGCCTGAAAAAAAGTCATTTATTCAACAAAAATGTCAATATATGCAATGCTCGTCTAGGGTTAAGCTACGGCCTCAGAATCTTGTATTGCCCCTTTTAGCAGAAATTACTTTCTATAGGTTTTATACATAACTGACCATTATCCTAGATATTTTGGACCATTCATACATTTAAAATTCCTTCAGTTGCAATATGTGTGTGGGCTTTCTTCCATGCACTGCCCATTTCAAGCACCCCCACAACATTTCAATGGGATTTACTGTATATCAGGGTTTTACTAGTTCAGTTCATAACCTGACATTTCTTCTTTTTGATCAATTCCTTGGTAGATTTTCCAGTGTTTCTTCAAATGTTTTCATTTTGAAAGGTCCTATTCTACTTCATCTTCATCTTTTGGACTGATGGCCACACATTCTCCACAAACACAGATTGGTATGATAGTTGGTATTGATAGTTAATTCAATGAATAAGTTGCCCAGGCCATGAGGCAGCAAAGCAAACCCAAAACCATAACATTCCCACTACCATGCTTCACAGCAGGTATAATGTTCTTCTATGAAATGCTTTATTTTGTACCCAACATGTCTATTGTTACTGTTATCAAACTACTTTGATACTTTTGATTATGTTGTTGAAGAAGGCCTGCTCTTTGCCTATATGTTTGCTGTTTGTTGGACAGCAAAGGCTTTTTTCTGGCACACCTAATATACAGGTGAAATCCATGCTATTTCCTTTTGGTGGTAGATACATGCACATTGGCACCAGCTTTTGCAAGCATTACCTTCAAATCCCAATATGAAATTTTGGGGTTCTTGGAGATTTCTTTTAGCATCAAATGATTATTTGGTTGAATTTGACAGTCTAGATAGTTCTGGACAGTTTAGCAGTTATTTGAATTTTGTACCACTTGTAGATAATTTTCCTTACAGTGGAATGAATGACTTCAAATAATTTGCAGATCTTTTTAAATTCCTTGCTAGATACAATTCTGAAGCCCTTAGAGAGCTCTTTTGATCTAGGCATAATAACACATGTCAACAGCAAAGAGAAAACCAAAACCCTAGCTCTGCAGTTTAAATAAGACAGGTTCATCCTGTATACTCCCTAGGAGCTTCTAATCATTGATGCCTAATTCAGAACACCTGATTCTAATTTTATGGGTTTAAGCAGTGATAAATATTGGGTTTTATTATTTATTTTTTTCCATGTGACAAATTAGCATTTTTGTTAATTTAAATTATAAGAATGAATACACCATTTTTATTTAATATGTCGATATTCATGTATCGGTGGTGGCCTGGTGCCCTGCCCATTGTTTGTTTCCTGCCTTGCGACCTGTGTTGGCTGGGATTGGCTCCAACAGACCCCCGTGACCCTGTGGTTAGGATATAGAGGGTTGGATAATGGATGGATGGATATTCATGTATATCCCCTTTACCTGTAGGCATTGTTTGCATAATGCTCTAATGTTTGCCTGTTCAAATATGTTGAAAAAAATCACTAATTTATATAGTGTGTATTTACTCTTTCACATAACTGCAGATCTATAATACACATGTTTCAATTTAAATGTTATTTTTTCCCATTTAATGAACATTCAATTATAGCTTGTTATTTGAACCTGTGACAGTTTAGGGTTTCCTCGCACCCCTGTACCGTCAGACCACACGTCAGACACCAGATAAAAAGTCCAATTATTATTTATAATAATAATGTGCACAAAGCACGCTCCTCACCACAATACTCAATAAACAAATACTGTACACAATAATCAATAAACCAATCCTCCACTCCCAGACGCTTAGCCACCCTGCCTCCCAACAATTGATTGATTGCCGTCTGGGAGCTCCCACAGTCTTTTTATATCGCCTGACCCGGAAGTGTTCCTAATCCCCAGTCCATTTGGCTCTCAATCACTTCCGGGTCAGGTACAAGTTCTTTTCTTCATCCTGGAAGCACATCATTCCTCTTGTCCACGTGTGCTTCCGGGGCGTAGGGAAAATATCTATTACTCCTCCCTGCAGTGCCCCCTAGTGGCCCCCATGGCATCCAGCAGGGCTGTGCATAAAAACTCCATTGTCCATGATGCCCTGCTGGTCTTCTGGGGATCTCCATGCTGCAAGAAGGGCTCCACCTTGCGGCTTGGAGGTATTGGCCAGGATAAACGGCTGGCCATTCTCCACAACCCATACTAACATTATGTTGCTGGCTTATGCAGAAAGAGCTTGAGTTTACCCACCATATTATTATAAAGTCAACTATGCACAATGTGTAACTATTTCTGTTGCTGATATGAATTGGGTGGTTGGCAACTGTGCTAATATGTCAATTATTCATCATTCTGTAGTCTGACAATTGATATGTGTGTTATAGACTTTGTGTGTGATAAAGCAACCAATATCTCCATCGGTTACACTGTAGTGGTTAAGGATGTTAAAGTTATAAATTTTGAATATAAGTATATTTTCTTTAAGTTTTGTAAATTGATCACAAAATACATTGTTTGATTCATAATAATTGAAAGGTTACGATGCATTGTATAAAGACAATAGCCAGACACACATTCAAAATTTTGGGTACCAACCTGGTAATCCCTGTTGAAGTGTCACAAAAGAAATGAAATAGTACAAAACAAAAGTATTGGTTGCTGCCATTCACAATAAACTGTTTGAGAGGATCTTGTGCTCTCTCTCTTTCTCACGCCTCAGTCAAAATATCAAGGATTGCCGTACATATGTATTCAAGCCTACAATGGATTGGGTTTGGGAGTTGTGCGGGGTCAAGGTCAAGTGTTGTCAGGCTGCAGTCCTTCTGAGCTGCAGGCAGACAATTTTGTTAGTACCAGCACACCATCTTGTCCTGGGGCAATTGTGCTTACCTTATCAGAGCCTTGTATGTGCTTATACTGTATATATCACACATGCACACACTCCTCTCCATGCATGTGCCCAGTGGGACGGACAACTCTAGCCTAAAAGTTATGGGCTCAGAAGAGTGCATCGGTATTCACGTGAAGCAAGCTCTTCCAAGGTTGCACCACAAACTTATAGAGCTGTAGGCTAAGGAATCATCGAGTCACCTTGGGGGTTTTATCTCTTTGTACATTGACAAGGCTAAATTCCCATTTGAGCAGATATTATAGTATATTGCCAGCTAGTGCAAGGGTGCATGGTCCTTGACTAAGGTAAATTCTCATTTGATTAGGTAATTTTGAAGCTGGGTTATGGTCGATTTGATGGTGAGGGCATCACACTCAGTCACTGTGTACTTCATCTCCTGATTCAGCAGTCTCTGGCTGAGATACATGATGGGATGTTTAGCTTTGTCAACGATCTGACTTAACACTGCCCCCAGGCTACTGTCAAACATGTCAGTCAGAAGAAGAAAAGGTAAAGAAAAATCAGGGAAGATTATTATAGGTGCTGACACAAGGTCCTTCTTGATATCACGGAAAGCTGTTTCAGCTTCAGCATTCTATACCACCGTGTTTGGAGCTTACTTTCAAGCGAGGCTGGTCAAAGCCGTAATTCTTTCCAAGAACTGTGGCCTGGGATTTCCAGAGTTGTCCTTAAGCCCCTCTTGTTTTGTGTTTACTTTGTGCATGTTTTCATTGTCATGTTAGAAGGTGAACTGTGGCACAGTCTGAGGTCCACAGCACTCTTTTCATTAATAGTATCTCTGTATTTTGCACCTGTATGTCTGTATTTTGCACAAAGTGGTGGCCCTGAGGCTAGGGATCTGCGCCGGTTTGAATCCTGTAAATGCCAGAAGTGATTCAACTCTGTTGGGCCATTAAGCAAGGCCCTTAATATGCAATGGGTATGATGTAAATCTGCATCCAGTCCTGCAAGCATGTCCTCCAACTTACAGGGAAAACCTGATGGTTGGTGGCAGGATTGGCATTCCAGCTACTGTAAAAAAAAACTCACAGTGTTCCAATTCACCTGCTGCACTCAGGTCCAAATTCAGGTGGTGTGGTGGGTGCGGCAATGCTATATCAGCACATGCTCCCAACACCTCTCACTGTATTTTACACTAGCTTTCCCATGACCCTGTCTAGTCTTCCAGTCCCTGCAACCTTTGTAATGGTATTGCACATGTGATGAGAAATACCTGGTTTCCCCCAGACATGATGCCAATCTTGGTTTCATCAGACTAAAGAATCTTGTTTCTCACAGTCTGAAAGTCTTTTGGGTACCTTTTGGATTGGTCAAGCAGGCATCCTTGTGTCTTTTTCTGAGGAGAGGCTCCTATCTGGTCACTCTGCCATAAAGCTCAGAACAGGGGAGTGTTACAGTGACGGGTGCCCTTCTGGAAATTTCCTCCATCTCCATCTTCTATGGAGCACACCCAGTGTGGTCATTGGGTAGTTATTAACCTCACTTACCAAAGGACTTCTCTTATGATTATCAATTTGGGAATTTCTAGAAAGTGGATTGGTTGTTTCAAACATTTTCCATTTAAGAGTTATGAGATCTCTTGGGAACCTTCAATGTGGTAGGATTTTTTTTTGTAGCTTTCGCCAGATCCGTGCCTTGATACAACATCGGTCTCTAAGCTCTGCAGGCAATTTCTTCAACTCGATTGTTTATGCTCTGATACACATTGACAACTGTGTACCACAGGTGGACTCCAAACAAGGTGTATAAACATCTCAGTGGTAATCTACAGAATGGGATGCACATGAGCCAAATTTCAAATGTCATAGAAAAGGGTCTGTATACTTGTGTCAATGTGATACTAGTTTGATACATTTAATACATTTGCAAAAATTTTGAAAATTCTGTTCTCATGATGTCATTCTGGGGTATTGAATTTTGCTTGATGTGGAAACAAATTCATTTAAATATATTATTGCACAACACAGCAAAATATGAAAGAGTGAATTAAGAATTCTGAATACTTTCTCACTCCACAATTAATTCCCACATATCAATAAGTGGTTTAACCATAAATAATATGTTTTGACTTGCTAATAAAATTTTGAAAGTTAATCTGTACTTAAATGCTAATAAATGATGCATTTGATTAACTATTAAAAAAAACTATGATACTTTACGCACACAAGCAAATGTTGGATAGTGAAGACACATATAAACACAGAGGCTAATTTTTGCTTTGCTGTTTCATTTGAGGATTATCCTACATGCAATCTCATAATCCTCCATGCATTAAAGGAAAACCCAGATCTAGAGAGGAGACACAGTCCTAGGTTGCATTGTGCTGGAGTACTTGATCTTTATATGACAATATTTGTAAATTTGTTGTTTTTTTATCAAACTCTTTATTATAAGACATTTCGAATTCTGAAAATCAAAATATTGCTTAACATAACTGTGGGCAGAGCATTGTATATTTTAATCCCTTGCTACATTAAGTGTTGCACTAGACATGGGACTACACAAGCAATACTTTTCATTATGTAAGGATTAATAACATTAACATGTGGCTACTAATAGCAAAATAGAGCAATACATTTTGTCAAGCAAATATCAACAAAATGCATTGCTTGTATAGTATGTTACAATAGATGGGATTCAAAACCCTTAAACCTGCTCAGAGTATCAATTATAAATTTACAGTATTACACAGTATTGATTTTTTTTCATGGTCTTTTTCACTCCCCATCTCTAATGGCTATAGCGTTGAACTTTAAAGTACAAGGTTGCTGACTCCAAATTGCTGTGGGATCCTGAATAACTCATTTAACCTACCTGCATTCCACTTGTAGAGGAGAAATAATGTAAGCCATTATGCAATACCTGTAAAGAACTTTGGGGTGGAGATCAATAGAGAAAGACACTATAAATAAAGTCTGTATCACTTTGCAATTTATAATTCACTTTGAATAAAAGTACCTGACAACTATAGATATATGTATATTAACAGAAATTTAATTAACAAGGGTTTTTTACTCTCCCAAAACAGACAGTTCTGCAGAAAGGTTTAGAAAACAGAAGCACAGAGTTATTTCTCATTGAGCAGGGTTTAGGATTTAGCCTCCTTCTGTGAAGGCTTGAAACATGTGACAGTTGCATTTAAAAATGAAATGAAAAACAAAAATATGAAAACCTAATGTATAAATAATTTAAGCAAAATGATATTGCTTTAGACATAGTATTATTCTCAGTTACAGTCCTGTCTGTTGATGGCTCAAAATCTACCGCAGATTAAGAAGCGACAAGCGTGCCAACTAATTACACTGAATAAAGTGTTGAAACTGAAAGGGCATTGGATTTATGAGAGGACACAGACCACCTATCCAGATAGCAGTACACACTCTTGCTCTCTGATAGCAAAGCACAAATTCATTTTAGTAATCTTCTCTGAATCACCTGGAATAGGTTATAGGTTAGAAGTGCAATATAGCTGCTGAGCTGTTTAAAGATAACACACTGTAATTGTAAACTGCAGGGCACATTGTTAAAACTCGCTTTCTCCAAGAAAGAAACTAGAACAAAGGAAAAAAGAATGGAACATTATTCTATGTGATGTTCTTTAAATTGAAGAAAAGATAATGGGGTATTAAAATACAATTATTTAAAAATGTAAAATATATTCAGTTTTGCTTTTTTAAGCACTTATTATAATAAACTATAAACAGTATAACCTTTAAAATATTAACTCAGTAAAAGAAAAAAATAACAGATTATGTAGATCATTAAAAGCCAATGCAGCCCACTTGTTTTGCAGAAAGCTGTACCCGTCATTCAGAGTGCTTAGATCTATGCAGGCATGTGACGCTTCAGGCTAAAAATCTAGACTTGCATTTTTATGTTTTATAGGTAAAGCTCTATGTGTCACATGCTGCCATACACTAAGTGACATTTCTAATGGCTTTTAAGACACATGACATAATGTGTTGATTTCTGGAGTAGATCAGATTTGACAGAGGGCCATGCCTTCCAAGAAATAAATCTTTCAAAACAAAAAACATATATTTTCTAGAACTTCTAAGATTTTATGATGAGTGGTGCAGTGGTTAGTAGTCCTGCCTTTCATATGAAAAACAATGGGCTAAATTCTCAGCCACTGACTATATTACCCCATAACGCTATATTCTGGGTTGTTCAGGCTCCTCCCACATTTGAAAGTCATGCTTGTTGGAAAGAATTGATCCTTATTGAATGTCAGTGAGTGCAGGCTGCATCTTGCCCTTTGGTGCACTCTTTTAAAATTGGTTTGTAACTTTTGCTTAGTGCTAATGGAATAGGCTGCAGTGCTATGACACACTGTAAAAGACAAACAGGATCAGAAATTGGTGGGTGGATAATACTTCACTCTTTTTCTTTGACATCACATGTGTTAAGACAAAGCACTTAGCTTGTCATTTAATCATAGTTGAACTTTGTGAAATAAATAGCTGTTGAACCACAGGAAGGGGGCACACCACCAGCACAAGAGTCTCTGGTCATAAAGTGAAAACAGGAAACAGTTTTTTCTTTCTATTGTTGAGTTCTTGGCTAATCAGCCTAATCTAAAGTTTAGAAAATATTGAAAGATTTTTTTTGTAATGTTCTTATTCAAATGTTGTTTACATAGGTTGAGTAATTTGACTTATTTTGCTTCTGGTTCTCTTTTGCAGTTAGAAAATTTTGGCATGTTTTTGCATATCTAAAGGAACCTTATGCTCAGCTCAGTGATTTACATTTGGAAGGACCTTGCCACACAGGATAAAAGGTAGTTTTCAAATTCTATTTCAAGTAATATATGTTCATAGTACAAGGAAAATACTTTATATGAGAATATACATTCAAGCAAAATTATTACATAAAAATGTAAATACAGACTGTGGTAAGGTGAGGTCCGCTGCTCATTGCCTTTTAAAATAAATAAGCACCGCACTCGCAGCTTAAGGAAGGGCTTAAGTAGAGTGGCTGGAGCGGTTCTTGGGCGCGATGTGGCACAGGTGTTTCCGCACTGAAGTGCACAGGTGAGGAATTATCCGTGTCCGTAATTGATGCCGTGAGCTGCTAATTACCACACCTGGGCCATGTCCCCACCTATAAAAGGAGAAGCGCGAGTGCAAGAGAGGGGAACGAATGAGAAAATGAACAGAAGTTAAAAGGCAGCTGAAGAACAATTCCGGGTAGGACAATCCAGCCACTTAGAGACGGAAGGCAGCACAAACAGGAGCACCGCGAAGGAGTGAAGTTTGTGGCACTCTAGGGGCTGGTTCACCCCACTGAACAATGGTGTGGATTAGGGCAAGCATGGTGGATGACCTCCCCAGGGATCCGAGGTACGACTGCAGGTGTGCGAAGGATGACGGGAAGAATGCCGACCTTGGACGGTCAGGCTGCGCTGTGAGGAAGCAGCCAAGATGGGATTCGGGGGATGAAGTTTGTAGCTGCTGAGTTTTCATTGGCTGTGCAAGATATAGGTGAGCCGGAGAGATGAAGAAGGAGGTGGATTTAGATCTGAAGGAGCCAGTGACTGCATTTTTAACCTCTGTTTTTAATGGATTTATTTGTGTTTTTATCCCCCACTATTCATTTGTTTTTATGGATTATTTATTTATGGATTTTCTGAGCAATGCACTGTAGACACAGTATTGGTTTTGTTTTTATTCCTTTTAATAAAAGCACAGAACACTTTTTACACCATCCCCTTGCTCCATGTGTGATTTGTCCCCATCAGCCAACTCATTTGGTCATAACTATCGATGGTGTTGGGTTCGAGAGGCTCTCAAATGTGAAGAGGAGCCTCGAGTGGACCAGCATTGTTACTCAGACAAGTCTTGAGTTACAACCATCTTGATTTAACAGCAATCCTGCAGATACAAATGAACACATCACAGTGTAGTGGTCACAGGGATGCTATGATTCATACTGCCACAAGGACAGTGATTTGAGACTGGAAATGCTCCTTTCACCGAAGCATGATAAGCAGTCCAACTCAGTACTCACACAACAAGCAGGCACAAGACACTCCATACATCTGTAAAGGCGTGATATTCCAACACAAAATGATAAACAAAGATGATGATGATAGCAAGACTGACAGATTAACTCAGCCACAGTCTCGAGGCCCTGTCTTTGTCTAGCCGGCTTCACTTTAAAGGGCCTGTCAGCCGATCTCCCCAGCAGTCCCCGCGTTCTCTGCACATTTCCAGTCAGGGCCACTGCATGGACTACCAGGAGTTGTAGTTCTTAGTTTACATATTACATATTTACAATCCCCACCTACAGGCCTTTGGGTATAGCTGTACCAAGACTTGACTTTGGAGATGTTATCCATGTCTATTTTTTTGGTCCCTGTTAATCCCTACTCTACTGTGTAGGTCACAGGACCTTTTTTCTGGTCTACTTCAGTGGGGGCCAAACCACTTTAGAGTCAGTTTGTCCGTGAACTTAATGGAATCCTTGCAGATGGGGTGAATGCTGATCCAGGCTCTTTCCCACATCAAGAATTGCACAGGGTTATGTCTTTACTTGTACAAATGAGATTGTCTGGACTGGGACGCCACTATCATCTCCTTCTCCCTCTCCTGTCTAATTTTAATGTAAAGTCTGGGGTTGATCATGCACAGATATGTCTGGTTTTGGTGGATTATGACCAAGTACCTTTCCCAGTAGACCTGTAACCTTGTACACCACTGAATGCAAACTGGACCTCAGCCAGCCACCTAGTCCATTCCTGATAGTGGTGTTTGGTGAAGGATGCAGTCTGGTCTCACTGACAGTCTGGTTCACCCACTCGGTGCGATTTGATTGGGGATGGTATGATGTCGTCTTCAGGTGGACCACCCTCCATTGCTTCCACAATTCAGTAGCCTCTGAGCCAGTAAAATGTGGACCCCTATCAGTCACAATATTTTTCAGCACTCCCTATCAGGTGAATATCTCATCTTTCAGGGTGGAGCATATTCTCTTCGCCGTTGCATGGGCCACAGGGAATAGCTCCAAACATCTTTTGAAATAATCCACAACCACCATCAGGTACATATTTGGTTGTGGGAAAGGGTCCCATCAAATCAAAGCCTAGGCACTCCCTGAGTGCATTGAATCCAGAGGGGAGTCCAGATTGGGTCTTGTATTGTTGGCAGACGTTGCACAATTGCACATGGGACCAGTTGTCTTTTCGGATTGTCGGCCACCATGTCACTTCTAAGATCTTAAACAACGTCTAAGGTGTCCATCATTCGGGCTGTCATGAAAATACTGCAGGAACACATGTCTCAGGCACTACCAACTTGTAAAGGTAACCCCGATCTTTCCTTGGAACACAGCAATAAAGTACACTTTTCTGAGCCCTGTCTCAGCCCTTGACATACAGGACTAACGGCCTGTGACTGAATGATGTTCTGCATGTTTAAGAACAGATCAGACAAATGGCAGAAGGCTGATACGGCTTATATTACAGGAGCCTATCCTCCCTGCATGGGACAGTGCATCTGGTATCACATTGGCACAACCCTTTCGATAGTCCACTTTGAATAAAAATTGCTGGAAGCACAACATGCACCTGGTTAACCTAGACATGGCCTTTGGGCAACTGAATACCCAGGTCAGAGCCCAAAGGTCTGTGTAGACGTCAAACCAGGTTTCCTGTAGGAAATGACTCCACTTCTCTACAGTCCACACAGCGTCAAGGCATTCCTTCTCAGTGGTGGAGTAATTGTACTTGCCACCCTTCAGTGACTGAGAGGCACAAGTCACCACCCTCTCCTCCCCCTGACTTAACTGGGAGAGGACAGCACTGAGCCTGAGCTGGCTCGCATGAGTGTGGACCTAAAACGTCAAGTTTGGGTCAGGTTGTGCCAAAACTGGCGGTGATATCAGTGCTTTCTTGAGTTTCTCAAAGGAGCCCTGGCATACAATAGTCATTCCCATGGAGATCCCTTCCTCAGCAGCTGGAACAATGGAGAGGCGAGGTTCATGCGAACCCTTGAACAAATTTGTGGAGGCATCCAGCCATTTCCAGGAAGCACTGGAGGATTTTGACCTCCTGGGGTGGTAGATAGTCTACTATCTGTTTAATTTTTTTTGTGTCCACCTGTGTCCATTGACACCACGTGGCTGAGGAAGGTAAGCTGGCTTTGCAGAAAACTACACTTCTTGATGTTCAAGGAAAAAAGAGCCTTGTGTAGTCACAGGAAGATTATTTTGAGGTCCTTCTGATGTTGTGAAACAGTTGGGGAAAATATAATGAAGTCATTAATACACACCAAACAGCTCTTCCTGATGCGTCCTTGGAGGACTTATAATGCCCCACATTTTTCAGTACAAAGACCATCACTCAGAACTGGAAGAACCCTCCGGGTTGAACACTGTCTTTACCTGCCCTCACCTGCTAATACCCCAACTTTAGAATCAAGGAGCTGAATACTGCTTCCCTATGCAACAACTCTAGGATGTCATGGATGAGGGGCATGGGGTAGGTGTCATGCAACAACTTCTTATTCATCTCCTGACAATCCGTGCAGAATCAGTAGGTTCCATGGAGCTTTGGCATGAGCACCATGGGACTAGCCCACAGCAAGGTGGAGGGCCACCTGAGGGTCACATGCATCAAGTACCTGCTGCAATATGCACATGTCAGAATGCCACTTAAGTCACAATGCCTGGAATTCAAAGACAAAATCCCTGACCATGCATTTTTGTAACTAGCTTATTCAGTTAAGAGTCAAGAAGCACTAGTGCTAATCAAGGCAACATTGGGTGCAAGGTAGGAATCAAATCAGGATGGGGTTCCAGTCTATTGCATAATAACACTTGGCCAGGATGGGATTTACAATTGTCTTCCCATAAAATGATCCCTTTTCAAAACATAGCTAGACTAAGACAAGACAGTTGGAATTTGAACTTAAAACCACCCTGTATGTATGTATATATTGCATGGTGTTATACTATTTACTTTTGGACATTACATTTTGTGTTAATGGTGCATTTTTTCCCTAATATACTGTATGTTTAAGTAGTGTATAACATGCTGGGTTTATAAGAGAAAGTGCTCTTAATATAAGTAAATTGAAACATTCGATCCCGGGACTTTGAAGTTGTGAGGAAGCAGTGATAAGCATTATGCTGCCTTAGAGATTTGTGGATTATAAAATTTGCACAATAAAGAGATAAATACTAGACATTAAACTTTCAAAGAAATGGATTTGTACAGAAGATACGTTTTCAACCATGAAATGAAGAATTACACATTTAGACAGCATTAAAGACCTTTTAATCTCTAGCAATTTTTTACTTGCACAGTGAGCCATATCATAAAACTCAACTTATTATGAAATACAACTAATTAATATTGCAGTGCACCTGTAAAGCTAAAATAATAAGTGCATGTTAAAGCACAAGGAAAACAATGGTGCAAGGAAAAGGAGGAGCAAGACAATTAAGTGGGACAACAATCAAATAGTAGTTTATATCTATTGAAAAAGAACAGAGAACTTTTCTTATCTTGGATTTGTATGCCAGGATCAAATAACTTGATGAGCAGACACAAATAAAGCTGTAGAGAGACTAAAAGGCTCAATATGTGGGAGTATATATTTATTATGTCACTATTGTCATGTGTAGACAGTACTTGCATATGTTAATTACCATACAGCACGTCAACATTCTATGAAGCAATAATTATAATTACCTTAATATTGTCACATTGCATAGGTACTTTAGATGTTCATTTCCACATCTTTGTAGAGGAATAGGAGAGAATTCTGAAATAGAAAGGAAGCCACCATAAACAAGGGATTTAATTTATGTAGTATATTTTCAACAGTCTTCTTGGTTTCTAAATACTTAAGATATTTCTTTAAGAAGAAAAAAAAAAAAAAAACTGAAAATGCACAAATGTTCAAAAAACACTTTCCCAAGTGCCTTTCGCATGAATTTAAAATGAACATGGTCAGAGCTGCATTTTCTATTTCAGATTACTCCTACTCCTCCATAATAAGCTGCCCTAAATAGTAACCGTCTGTCTTAATAATGCATGCAAACAAGTTTATAAAATGATATAGAAAAAGACTGTTTTGACAGATCCATCCTTTAATTAAAGATATACAGTATGTTGCATCTGAAGGAAGAATTTGTGGAAGATAAGTATCCCCTTACTAATTTACAGTTATGTAATCTTATGAAAATGGAACTCTGTTTAACCTAGATAAGCATGTCTGCTACATCTGGACACAATATTTGAACTTGTGGATGGACTTCAAAGAACTGCTTAAAACAAAATGTAACTTGTACTTATCAAGCACAATTCCTCTTCTGTGCCCAGGGTACTATACAGTAAATAGAAACATACAATGAATAATTAGATGCAACCAACACAAACAATATTTTAAAGAGAAAAACATTATGTAATGTATAGAAAAATCTTCATATATTTATATATCCTACTAATTTTATGATTCTCTTAGTTTAAATAAATAAAATAGCA
The DNA here is from genome assembly GCF_016835505.1 of Polypterus senegalus. Lineage (NCBI taxonomy): Eukaryota > Metazoa > Chordata > Cladistia > Polypteriformes > Polypteridae > Polypterus > Polypterus senegalus. The sequence goes on from NC_053155.1 coordinate 157,175,258, forward strand.
AACACTGGCAAATTGAATTGGTAATATTGTATATGTTGTGTAAGCCAAGTGTCACTAAAAGTAGCAAAATATTTAATCAGTGGCAAAATGGTTAGTGCTAATGCCTCATAGATATAGCATGCTCTGTTTAAATATCATGCCCAGTCTCTGTGTGAGAAATTTGAACATTTGCTCCATTCACATTGAATTTTTTTTCCATATCTCAAATACATTTTATATTTATTGCTGAATTTACATTGATTCTTTTTCAGTGTGGGTGATTGTACAAGGACTGGAATAGAGTCTGGGAATGGATTAAGTGGGTTTTATAATTATTAATGTATTTTTATTTAACATGAACAGATGACCATTTAGAGGCAGATCATACAGTCTAATAATTGTAATAGAACATTATAGCACTGTATTTTGCTGGCTAGCTCTGACTCAGTTTGATTGCTGTTTTAGGGAGCTTGTCATCCTTAAAATGACCACTTGCTTTAGCTCCACTAGTTGATGATCGTGCAGCTGTGGCAGGTTCACCCTTTTTGCAGGCCCCCAATAAAGCTGTCACTAAATCTACTTGTTTGAATGATGGAAAGTCAGCTCATATTATTGCTGAATCAGTGGTGATATCATCCTCAGCTTAAGCAAATTTTTGTGTAATAGAACAAGCCATAGTCACTGGGAACAAAACAATCCAGGATCTCTGTCCTTGGACTCTCAGCTAGAGGAATAAAGTCGGTATCCTGTCAATTACTTTTAATGTAGTGGCTGGAAAATACTGTGCCAGGACACTTACTGGTTTTACTAAAGACTTTTTTTTTTATTTATGTGTGCTTCTCCTAAATACAACCAATTCTGAGCCCATCTTGTGCCCCTTCCTGTATCATCGTTGTTAACCATGAAGTTTAAGTAGCAAACCAGGAACTTTGTCTAAGCAGGTACCATAGATATGTGAGGTACTGGCCAAAGAAAAAGCAAACTTCTTTTCCTCCACAAACAATTTTAACCTTTTTTGGAGTATCCGTATATCTATGTTTTTAAAGTCTGCTCCTTACCTTTCCTGCTATTCCTGTTCAAACTAGGGGACATCTTTTTCAACAACATCCCATTTAATACTTATTTTCCTTTTGTTGAAGAAGTGCATTTTAAATGGCTCTTTATTTTGTTACCTTTGTGATAAAAATAGGCAAATATGAATGTATTAAGTTAATTCATTAACTCGGTGATGCCATAATAGGTCAATTTAATAACACACAACTACACAAGCAGGTCATGTGAGCAAGCCTGTGTTGTTGTCTAATAATGTGCTACTAGTAAAGAGAGGTTTTGTAAGGGGAAGTACTTAGATGGCAAGAAGTTTCCAGGAGCATGAGTGCCACCAGAATAGCACAGTGTTCTAATGAAAACAGAAAGAGTGTTGGCCATGTCTAACAGTAGTGATCTTGCATGTGCCAGTTTTGAAAAACAGGTAGTATTAGGTAGTAATATGCCTTGCATTATCTGGGAGAAGAGATAGGGCATCAGCATGAAAGACTGAGAGATGCTAAATAGATGGAAGTATGTTTCTTAGGCTCAGAAACTTTCACATTTGGTAGGAATGCCTCACTCTGTTCAAAAAAGAATAAGGACAGGGGCAAACAACTACAGACGGCAACACCTCTGGCCTTTAGTGGCAACATAATTCCAAAAAGCAATGTCTGGAACAAGGCCACCATTCAAATAGGATGGCTTTAAGGGCAACTCAAGGTTCACGGTTACAGAGAGTCACTACAGAGTACTGTTGCAGAAAGTACCCAACTGCCACATCAAAGTGAAAGTAGAAAGCACTTAACTAGAAAATGACACAAAAGTCAAATTTGACTAAAAAAACTGACTTAAGTAGAAGTTTTAAAGTATCAGATATAAAATATAATTCATTATCAAAAGTATAAGTAAATGTAAGCTATCTTCTTGTGTTACATACAGTATAGTCAAAAACATTTTTGTAAACTTAAAATAATCGAGCATGCAGCTTTTTACAACGGAAAGCTGAGATCAAATACAGCCTCTAGTGCCCTGCCAAACTGAAAGTGGATATTCAAGACAAGCATTACATCTTTACCATTACGAAGGAAGCAGAAAAAGAGTTAAGAAAGCTGATTCCAACACCTTTTTGAAAAACGGTCGTGAGTCACATCCTGTCATGGCATAGCAAAGATCTTGCTGGTTGCTTAATCCGCTTGCAATGATACTGTTATAGTTAAAACGATACATCCTTTTCCCTTCTCAGACACTTTTTGTTTATGCTTTATTTATTTATTTAATTTTTTTTACTCTTCTAAAGGAAACTGTTTAACATCATACCCTTGGTTTATTGTTATTGTTATTATCATATTAGGGTTTATTATCTTACTATTTCAAGACTGTTAAAGACTATATTTTATGCGTATAGCATTTGGACTGCATTGGCAATAGACATCTCAATTTTTTTTCTCATACTCCGCTGCTGGGGGGCCTGCTTTGTTTTGGACGTGCTCTGTCTCTAGGTATATCAGAGGACTGGGACTTTGGGAAGTGGGGTCCAGCCTCACGTGGGGAGGTAAAATGGTGGGTGGGGGGACTAGGGGGAGAAAGAAAGAGAGCAAGCTATCTTTTTAATCCCTGCAATTATAAATACTAATGTAACAATAGCCTTCAGGGCAATAACTCCTGGGAAAACTGGAAATTAAGGTCAAAGCTGTCTTATTTTTAGTTAAGACTAAAAAATAACAATAAAAGCTTAGAAGCAATGTCTCAAAGACTGGACAGTTAACTTTGTGAGCTGAAATGTTAAAGGTCTGAATCACGAATTAAGGAAAATGAAAGTATTCTCTCACCTCGAATTAAAGAAAAAGAAAGTATTCTCTCACCTAACAGGTCTAAACACTAAAATAGTATTTTTTACAGGAAACCCACTTATTAAACAAGGATCAGTTTCGACTACACAAAGAATGGACTAGCCAAATATTCCATGCCAGCTGTAGAAAGAAAACTAGAGGTGTGGGAATTCTTATACATAGAACAGTCTCATTTGTAGTATAAGATGTATTGTAGTATCTGATCCTGAGGGAAGATATGTGATTGTCATAGGTAATTTATTTAACTGTAAAATTATTTTAATAAATATTTATGCAACCAATGTCGATGATAAGGAATTCATGCAAAATGTATTTGCATCCATTCTTAATGTGAACACTCATAAAATTATAATGGCTGGGGACTTTAATTATGTTCTAAATCCAGACCTAGATAGGTCTCCTGCCACAGGGGTTATAACTTCTAACACCGCAAAGAGAATTACATCGTTTTATAACTGACCACGATTTATCAGACCCCTGGAGATTTTTAAACCCAAACTCAAGAGCATATTCCTTCTACTCACCACTGCGTCATTGCTATTCAAGAATTGATTATTTCTTTTGAGAAAGAAAAAAATTGTTATTAAGCTATAATATTATATGTATTAATGTACAAATATTCAATAAGCTATTGTTTAAACTGCCTCTGCTAAATACATGCAAGCTAAAAAGTAACTTGCAACATTTTTAAGATAACTGCTGAACTTTTAGTCTGTTCTATAAAGAAGACTGTTAATCTGTTAGGAAACGTCTGCATGTTTTGTCTAATAAGCAGCAAATAGGTACTTTTACTTCTGCTTTTGAACCAATGTTGTCACCCTTGGGCATTGTACTGATCCCCCCCAAACTATTGTGTAATCTTGTCTCATGCTACGCTTGACTCTGAGGTCTGTTATAAAAAGGAACTCACTCCCCGCAAATTTGGACTTTTTTGCTGGTTATTGTCACAGCTCTAGCTGGCAGGACCGGAAAAAAGTCTCTCTGCTCAACAAGAATAAAGAAAATGCTTTTTTACTTTACATCTGCTGTCTGCCTGCTGTTTGCCTCGAACCTTCGTCCACACTTTGTAGATAACTTCTTGCCTACGATTAAATCTTGTAAGTACGACTCTATAGTTATTTCTGACTATGCCTCCTTGATTTTGGAGATAAAATCACTATGCCCCACATATTCATCTTGCAGATGGCATCTTAATCCACTTTTATTAGCAGATGAAAACTGTACAGAATTTATATCCAAGTAAATCAATTTTTTCAAGAGACAAACACACCCTTAGAGGTTTCTGCAGGAACACTCTGGGAAACCCTGAAGGCCATCTTCAAAGGACAGATTATCTCATATCTTTCATACAAAAATAAATTGGAAACCAAGAAGGTATCAGAGCTAATCAACAAAATTACTAGAATAGATCAAGAACATGAAAGTGAAACGCTTCATAGGAAAAGGCAGGCTCTGCATTCAGAGCTCAGCCTCTTAACAACTAAAGAAACTGAACATCTCATACTTAAATCAAGACATCATTATTATGAACATGGAGAGAAAGCTAGCTCAACAAATCCATAAGCAAGAAGTTCTCAATGCAATCCCAGAAATCACCAGCACAAATGGAGACAAAATCACTGACCATAAAAATATAATGCACACATTTAGATATTACTATAAATCCTTATACTCTGCTGATATTAAAGTAAACATTACAGATACTACCAATAGATACTCTTAGGGCAGAGGAATTGGATAAACCTTTGGCACTATCAGAATTACTAGATGCTATAAACTCACTGCAGAGTGGGAAAGTAGCAGGCCCTGATGGCTACCCTGCTGAATTTTATAAGAAATTCTCAACTCAGCTAGCTCCCCTTCTATTAGCAACATTTACAGAAGCTAGAGAAAATAAAATTCTACCTCAAACTTTTCACCAAGCATTACTGTCTTTCCTAAAGAAAATAAGGATTTATTAAAATGTGCAACATACAGACCAATCTCTCTCCTGAATAACGATGTTAAGATACTCTCCACAGTCCTAGCTAGAAGGATGGAGAAAGTGCTGCCTTCAGTAATATCACCAAAGACCAAGACCAAACTGGCTTTATTAAAGGCAGACACTTACTTAGCTTCCAATCTTCAATGCCTGTTTAATGCAACATATTCACCAACAACGTCAAACACCCTGGAGATGATATTATCATTGGATGCAAAAAAAGCATTTGACATGGTTAAATGGAACTACATTTTCACTACATTGGAGAAATTTGGGTTTTGCCCAAACATTTGTGCTTGGATCAAATTACTGTATACCAAACCAGAAGCTTCAGTTTGTATTAACAACACCAGCATCATCAGACTACTTTAAACTACAGCGTGGTACAAGACAAAAATGTCCCTTCTCACCACTGCATTTTGCAATCGCCATTGAGCCACTCGCAATTCACTGTCAAAATGCTATTGAGATAAAGGGGATTATCAGAGAAAGACTGGAACTGAAAGTTTCTCTATATACAGATGATATTGTGCTGTATATATCAGACCCACAAAATACTGTGCCTGTCGTCCTAACAGCACCAACAGAATTTCAAAAGATTTCTGGTCTCAGAATCAATTTGAATAAAGATGTGCTCTTCCCAGTGAATTCTCAAGCATTTATTTATTTATTTATAAAGCACTTTAAAAGCAACATCAAGGCCGACCAAAGTGCTGTACAATAAAAACCCAACATATCAGCATACAATATTAGATTACAATTAGATTATAAAAATAGACTACAATACAATATTAGATTGGACACCTTCCCTTTTATCATCGCAGATCAGTTTATATACCTAGGGGTAAACATCAAAAGTAAATATAAAGCTCTTTATCAACAAAATTTTATCATCTGTATGGAAAAAATTAAGCAAAGCTTGCATAGATGGTAAACCCTTAATCTCACTTTAACTGGAAGAATTAACATTGTTAAGATGAATATCCTTCGTAAGCTTCTCTTTTTATTTCAAAACATTCCAATATGCATCAATAGATTATCTTTTAAAAAATTACTCAACCGTAACCTCATTTATTTGGAATTCAAAACATCCACGTATCCAAAGGGCGACGCTACAAAGACCTAAGGTGGAAGGCGGCATGGCTCTACCTAACTTTCAATTTTATGACTGGGCAGTAAACATACGACTTCTCCTTGTGCTGTAATCTTGTCGTGGTGGAGAGGCTTGTGTGCTTCAAAGACCCTAAGAGCTATGCTGGGAGGAGCCTTGGCTCCTAGTAGATCCAACCTTACCAGATTGGTCTTAGGCAAGTAGCCAGATGAAAGACAGCACACTGGTCCTCCAGGTTGGGGGTTGGGCATGGCACTAACGCCACCCTGTAAAATAGTTATTGTTACAGAAACTACAATGAGCAAAACCATTGACAGCAGGCCACTATGGCAATATGACCACCCCTGATGAAAGCTGAAAGGAACTCTGGGGTGCAATGGGGGGACTGCTTGGGCCAAAGACCAAGATCCGCCTGGGAGCATGGAATGTCTGAACCATGTTCGAGACCTCCAAGACAGCACAAGTCCTCAGTGAAATGAAAAGATACCACCTGGACATTCTGGGGGTTAGTCACTGGAAGGGCTCCAAACGCCAAGTTCTACAAGATGGATACATCATCCTCCACTCAGGCCATGAGAGTGCCCATAAACATGGAGTAGCTATCATAATCTCCAAAGAGAAAGCTAAAACCTTGCTGGAGTGGAAACCAGTAAGTGAAAGGATTATCCAAGTGCGCCTCAACTCCAAGCTGCAAATTCACCATCTTGCGGTGCTACTCACCAACAAATGAGGCTGAGGAGGAGGCCAAAGAGGACTGGTATGAACAGCTCCAAATGGTAGTCTCTAAGTTACCCCAACACGACATGCTCCTGATAACTGGCGACACGAATGCCAAAGTGGGAACCGACAATTCCAACTACGAGAGGGCAATGGGGAAACATGGGCATGACATTAGAAACAACAACGGCGAACCTGATTTCTGTTTGAAAAACAACCTTGTTATTGGTGGAACTATTTTTCCACACAAGAACATCCACAAGCTCACATGGAAGTCACCTGATGGAAGAACTATTAACCAGATTGACCACATTATAATCAATGGAAAGTGGCACAGGTCATTACAAGATGGAGAGCATATCGAGGTGCACATGCCTACAGTGATCACTACCTGCTCGTTGCTACCATGAAGCTCAAGCTGAAGAGGTCGATGCCACAAGGCCAGCGGCAGAAGATGTTAGACATTGTAAAGCTCCATTATCCAAAAGAAAATAAGGAATTTGTGCTGGAACCGAGGAACCGTTTTAGCACACTAGATGTTACGCTTGCAACAGAAGAGCCCTCTGTAAACCACAAATAGAACGTCATTAAAAACATATACTTTGAAAAAGCAGAAAAAGTCGTAGGCTATAAGCAGAGTGGAGCCAAAGAATGGATATCCGCTAAGGCATGGCACAAAATTGAGGATAGAAAACAGATAAAAGCAAAGCTATTGAGTCATAAGTCCCAACAACTCATTGAAAAAGCCAAGCTGTCCTATAAAAACAAGGACAAAGAAGTGAAGAGGAGTGCAAGGAAAGATGAGAGGACCTTTCAGAAAGCCTGGCAAAGGAAGCAGAGAAGGCCGCAGCCTTGGGGAATCTGGGGAATGTATATAGGATCACCAAATGTCTCTGTGGAAATCACACAAGCCAAAGTACAAACATTAGGGATAAGAACGGCAACATTTGCTCATCAGAGCGAGAGCAAGCAGCCAGATGGGTCCAGCATTTCCAGGAAGTGCTCAATCACCCTGAGCCAGAACAACCTGCCAACATCACAACAACAGACTACACCCTGGATATCAACATCAATCCCCTTGACCTTTCCGAGGTTAAAACTGCCATTCAATCCCTAAGGAGTGGCAAGGCATGTGGGCTGGATGCAATCTATGCAGAAATGCAGAAGGCCGACATTTCAACATCAACTAAAGTCCTTACCGATCTCTTACAAAACATCTGGAACAGCGATACCATCCGTGAAGACTGGTCTAAGGGCCTCATTGTCAAAATCCCAAAGAAAGGCGACACCAAAAACTGTGACAACTGGAGAGGAATCAGCCTTCTGTCCATCCCAAACAAAGTGTTCTGCACAGTCCTCCTTAACAGAATGGAGCCAGCCATTGCCTCCAAGCTTAGTCAAAAACAAGCAGGCTTTAGGAAAAGAAGATGATGTATAGACCAGATCTTTGCACTGCGAAACATCCTAGAGCAGTGCTTAGAATGGAACACACCCCTGTACATCAACTTTGTTGATTTCAAGAAAGCATTTGATAGTGTCCATCGTAAAACTCTTTGGAAGATACTCCAGTACTACGGGATCCCAAATAAGATAATTACAATCATAAAAATCTTCTATGAAAAATTTGAGTGTAGTGTCCTTATGGGCAACACTCTCACTGAATGGTTCCCTGTATAGTCCGGAGTGAGACAAGGGTGCATCATCTCTCCCATCCTCATCCTACTTGCAATAGACTGGATCACAACCAACACAACAGCAGATAAACCCAGACGCAATCCAATGGACCCTGTTCTCTCAATTGGAAGACCTTGACTTTGCAGACGACCTTGCTATCCTTTCAACAAACCACTCCAACATGCAATCGAAAACTGACAGGCTTCACAAATATTCCAGACAGGCATACCTACCTTGGCAGCATTATCAGCAAGGACAGTGCTGTCCATAAAGACATTAGAGCAAGGCTGGGAAAGGTTCAGGGTGCCTTTTCCCAACTCCGTTCCATCTGGAGGTCTAAACAATACAGCCTAAAAACAAAGATGCTCCTGTACAACAGCAACGTAACGTCTGTCCTCCTGTGAGTGTTGGCATGTGGTCAGTACAGACATGAGGAGACTTGAGGTCTTCCACAACAGATGTCTCAGACGAATCTGCCAGATCTTTTGGCCCAACAAAATATCAAACCAACAATTATACAAGAAAACAAGCAGTCAATGCATCACCAAGGACATTACATTAAGACGCTTAAGATGGCTTGGACATGTGTTACGAATGGAGCAAAACCAGAACCCAAGAGTTGCCTTAAGATGGACACCACCTGGAAAAAGAAAAACTGGAAGACCCAAAAACACCTGGCGTAGAACAGTGATACAGGAGCTTCAAAAGTGAAACTGTCATGGGGAGAAGCACAACATGCTGCAAAGGACCGCATGCGATGGAAGGAGCTCATTAAAGCCTTATGTCCCACTTGGGACGAAGAGGATTGAAGTAAACATACAAACTATAAAAACCTGGACCTGGGGGGTATTTTCTGTACGTTACTTAAATCATCCAAGATCAGGTGCCTCATCTTGGATAAGTTTATGCTGGTGACACTCAAAGGTCTGTTTTTCTAACGCAGCGGTGCAGTAGATTAGTCTAGCTGGATCTAATCATCTGAGATGATTGTGCGCACCCGCGCTGATTGAAAAGCCCATATATATTGAGTCTAGAAAACATGATCAGCAAGTCTTTGATAGGCTGCAACAAAATGACGAAAGAACGGGCACATTCTTTCACACAAGCAGAGCAGGACCTGTTACTCAAAGGATATGAAGAATTTCAAGAGTTAATATGTACAAGGAGTAACACTGCAAAAGCAGCCCAAACTAGAAAAGATGGCTGGCAAAAAGTGGCCAACAAATTAAACGCGTAAGTAGTGTGTATTGTATTTACTGAATGCAGCATTTCATTTCCTTTGTGTCACATTAATTATTATTTAATATGTCATAATTCCAGATCAAACGTGAGCACAAGGAGAACATGGGAACAGCTTAAAGTGAAGTACAAGAATATACTTCAAACTGGTAAATATTGGTATATAACTATTTAAAGAATTGTTGACATAAAGAATCATAAATAATAGAAAAGCCATTAATTTGAAAGCTAATAAGAAGAAGGCAGACAAGCAAAAAACAGTCCACGCGGTCCAGACCTAACCCCTGCAGAAGAGTTGGCTCTCTAGCAAAATGCCAATCGCCCGGTTTCTGAGGGCATTCCAGGGGGAAGCTCCTCCTCAGAACCAGTGGCAGGATGCAGTGGTAACTTCATTTCAGGTAAAGGATGGTCATTGCATATATTTTGTCCTCAATGTGTGCCATAGGTATGTCCTCTTTTATTTTGTTTTTTTGTTGGGTCAGTTGCAGGAAATTTCATATCCCTAGAACCTGTGTCTGACCACCGAGCTATTGACGAATGTCAAATATTTGATGAAGACACTGTGTTTGATTATTCATCAGGAGGAGAGGTAAATGTTCCAACTGTTTGAACAAACTCCACTCTGATCAGTCCCATGTGCTAATTGTGATATAACTGTGTTGCAGGAGCCTGTAGCCAGCACACATGTACATTTTGGAACATCTACATCAAAAAAAGGAGATGGTGAGGTTGGTTGAGCCATCTGTTGTACTTGATACAAAATGATTCAAAATGATATACTGTGTATACAATATAGAGGAAAAAAGGCATTTGTAATTGTTTTTATTTGCAGAAAAATGTGAGGGCTCTATACAAGAGAAATCTTCAGCAGAAAGTCACGTACAGGGAACTCAAAATGAGGAAAATACACCAGGACATGGAACTTCATGAACTGAAGACAACCAAAATAGATAGATAGATAGATAGATAGATAGATAGATAGATAGATAGATAGATAGATAGATAGATAGATAGATAGATAGATAGATAGATACTTTATTAATCCCAAGGGGAAATTCACACAAAATGAAGTTGCAGATAAAAATACTAGAAAAACAATTGGTAACAAAATTCTCTTCTCTTTCCCATGATGTGTATGCATGAGTGTATCCTTAATTTATGTTCTCCTCCTTACAGGCTGAAGGTCCGTAATATATGATAAATCAGTTTTGTGTGAAACCACTGTTGTCTTTTTCATTGAAAATGTTGGGCCACAATTCTGTCTCTGGCAGCTCTGCCACTGGTTTGCTCAAGGTGCACTGGGTCAAAGTCATCATCAGGCTGCACCAAAACCTCAGGGACTCTCTCTTTTCTGATGGTCGCTATGTTGTGTAAGACAGAGCTTGCAACAGATACAGGGTATGTCACATGCTCTGTCAAGTGCAACCCTCAGCCTTTTTAGACTTCGAAATCTCTCCTTCAGGTGGCCAAAGGTCATTTCGATTTGTGCCCTTGTCCTTGACAGAGCTGAATTATATCGAGTTTGTGGCCCAGGGTTGGGGTCAGGAAATGGGGTCATTAGAAAATTCCTACAGGCATATCCCTTGTCCCCAAGCAGGATTCCATCATGATGACCTGTGGAATATGTAAAAATTGTGAATACAATACACACATCACCATGATTAATAATTAGATTATTACCTTGTTCAAATGTCCGATACAGGTGTGACTCCTTAAAAATCATGAACAGACCCTGGCAATTTAGCCACCACATTTGATACAAGGTAGGATGCATCACAGATCTTCTGAGAATTGATAGCATGTAGGTCAAACAGTTTTACTGTCAACATACTTATTGGCTATTTTCAACACTTTTCAAAAAGTGATATTACCTGCACGTTAATACTGTGGAAGCCTTTTCTGTTCTCATAATCTGGCTCATTTGGACCTGATAGTGCCTTTATTCGGATCTGCGTACAATCCAGTGCCCCAATCACATTTGGAAATCCTAGTTAATGAGAATGTTAGGCTGATTGTGAGATTCTTTATGGAACTGTGGGTGTTTTTTCCTGTGTATTACCTACCTGCAATGGCATGAAACGCCTCTTTTATGGTCTGCACACGCAGGTGTCCAGGAAACACTATGAAAACCCAAAGGAAATGTTTCAGAGCCAAACAGACTTTATGAATTGCCTGGCAAACTGCACGTTTCAATAGATGTTCTGCATCGCCTACAGTATATAAAAAAGTGCTGCTTGCAAGAAACCTCAAAGCAATGCATACTGTCTGTGTGGTTGTGAGAGCCCGACTTCACCGAGTTTGACTTCGAATATAAGGAGCTAATAAATCTTTGAGGTACAATATTCCCCCTCGGCTAAAGCGGTATTTTTCGAAAAGAAATTCCTCCGGGAGCAATAAAGGATCTTGCCGATCACGCAAAACCCTCACTATATGAAATTCTCTTTGTATAATTTGCACACCAATATCAATTGGTCGCTCATTCATGAACGGGGAAGCCATGACTGGATGAATTCCACACACCGTCACTGATTATGTGTGTGAGCTAATCCTTGTTCGAGCAGGTTTGAGGATTAGGATGTGTTGCTATGACAACACTTCCAGCAAGAGTTTCGAAAAACCGACAGATCCAGGATCAGGCCAAATCGTCAACAATTACATCCGGCTAAGCGAGTAATCCACATACGAAAAATATCCCCCTGGACAGAAATAGACGAACATACACAGGCTTGGCCCGCAATAGAAATAAAATCCTGCAGTACTTCTTTATATTCCTTGCTTTGTACCCCTATAAATATGCTATCACCAATATACTAACAACCCAATTGTGCTTCAGTCAATCAGAATATGGAACCAATATAGGAAGTATTTTAAGATAGAGAAGCTTTTATCTGTGGCACCTCTGTAAGAGAACCACCTTTTCCCACCCTCTCAAACATATGCAGTTTTTAATACCTTGAAAACATCTGGGAATAAATCACTTAGAGATCTGTACATAGACAACGTTTTTGCATCCTACGAGCAATTACACTCCAAATTTAAAATACAAGCAACACATTTCTTTCACTGCCTTCAAATTCAAAACTTTGTTAAACAGAACCTATCCAATTTTCCCTTTCAAAGATCCAAGAGAAAAGTGGGAAAAGATCTCTTACTCTGTATTTCAGAAAAGGAGCACAAAGTAGCAATGCACAGAATTCACTCAAACTCCATATGCACAAAGCATAGAATTATTCAACTTAAAATTATATATCGAGCACATCTTTCTTGTTTAAAATGTTTCCAGGGCAAGATCCAACCTGCAAATGCTGCAATCAAGCTCCGGCCTCACTGGGTCACATGTTTTGGGCCTGCACCAAATGAACATAATTTTGGACCAAAATCTTTAAATGCCTTTCAGACAGCCTTGGTGTCACAATCCCTCCTAATCCACTAACAGCTGTGTTTGGCGTACTTCCAGATGGGCTTAAAGTGGAGAAGGACAAACTGTAATTTCCTTTACTACACTATCGGCACATCAATTTAAATTGAGGAAGCAGGTTCTCTTCCCTCTTTTACTCCATTTATCTCTATTCATTTATTATTTTATCAATTCATTTGTCTTTACTAGCAGAAAGGTTTACACTGCTGGCCTAGCTCTCTTTCTCAGGGGTGGGGGTTGATAGGTTTCAAACCTTTTTTTTCTTTTTATGAAACTTGAGTTATGTGTATGGAGTGTTATTTGATTTTTAAAAATTCAATAAAATTAAAACACAAACTTGTAAAATAATCCAGACCACCTTCTTTTTGCAAAAAAATAAAAAATAAATCATTAATAAAAAAAATACTAATGATATGCTTGCTTGTCTGTTCCTCTCCCTTCAATCATTTCTCCTTTACACCAACTTTTCTTCATCTCCATTTTTTATTATTTCTTTTAACAATTCCCTTACCTCCATCTTCTCTGCCTTTATTTATGTATCCCTTTCTCTCTCCCTTCTTTATTACCCTGTCCCCACAACTCATAGTCCTCCTATCCTGATCTAAAGATGTATAGATTTTTGTTCATTTTTAAAATTATAGGAATCTGTTCTTGCTCCTCTTGGACTAAAAACAAATTCTGCAGGGCTAAACAACCTTTCACAGGCTGCTGAGGCAGGAAGCAGAGTATTCAGCTTTACCAAGTGCTTGCACACTGCTAGAAAAGACTTGAAGGAGTCCATTTGATCTGTGGAACAAACTGAATGTGCATCTATCTGTTTAGAGTTTTCTTGCAGTTGAGATGATTTCATGGCTGAGAAAAAAGCCTCCTCATTTGATGAACCAGCGCTATCTCCTAGCTGCAGTATGCACTCTCCATGTGTGTCTTGATGTAGTCCATTCCTGCAAAAAAGCAGTCGAAAGCATAAGCCTAGTTACAAATTTTACGACATCCCAAATTCTTTTTTTTTATTTAAAAGGCATGTTTTACAAATATTTTTTAAATTAAAAAAGACACTACCTCTATGTGCTTTTTGAGGTTAAATTGGAGAGTTCTTGAAAGCTAGTATTTCACTTGAATTTAGCAGACACAGAAGACATTTAATGTGGTATGACAGCCATGGAGATGGCAGAATCACCTGTAGATGTTTCCATCTTGATTGTGATACAGTTCACAGAATAATTGCACATTAAAAGTGCATAAGTTATATCATAATCACTGAAGCCACGTAACTGCAGCTTCAAGCAGTGGTATGCAACGGGAGATGAACATCTTTATGATCGTATTCTCCTTTAGCAAAGAGGGATCTGACTGGAAAGGCTATTTTAGATAACTGACTAAGTAAAGCATTATACATATTTGTGCACCCTACTTGTTTTCTGGCTTAGAACCGCAGTAACAAATTTAAAAAGTAACCATTTGTGTTTGAAAATATATTAAAAATAAAATGGAAAATAGACAGAAAATGTTATACTTAGGTAGAGCAGCAATATTCTTAAAAATTGCTAAAGTATATTAACAAGACTTTATTGCAGTAATAATATATGTTGTCACACACGTGTGAGTAGGAAGAAGCTGTATGGACCAAGGGAAGAATATTTCATGCCAGGCCAGGGGGTGGCAGGGTGCACTAAACCTACTTCTGTTGTCTCTGCAGTCCAAACACGGGAAAACCTACCTGATTCAACCTTGATGACATCACTTCCAGTTCCAGCGCCCAGAAGAACTTCTGGTTCCACCATATCACTTCTGGTTCTGGCCTTTAAAGCCACCATGTTTTCACTATATCATCAGTTCAGTTGTGGACTAAAACCAATGCACATCAGTACAATTTTCATACCCTTTTGCAACCAGGGATATTGTAATGGGTAGCTGCCCCAAACCTTTTTTTTGAGTGTGTCAAGTCTGTTTATATCACAGAGGTGTAGTATGCAGGATGATGTCCTCCTTATTGAACCAGAAGTCAAACCTGAAGAAAGACTTGAAACACCAATGAAACGTACAGCCAAAGAAAGGTCAGGTAAGAAAGTACCATTCCTGCATTGCTGAGCTGGGGTCAGTTGAAGTGTATCAGGGGGATCGGAGGTGCTCTTCGACCCAGAACCCTCTAAAAGGGCCCTGGGACCATAGGCAGGAGACTTATGGACGAGGGCTTGGTCCAGAACAGAACATATAAGGGACTTATTATGGTCTCTCAAGAAAGAAGACTTCACACAAAAACCCCATAAAAGATAAGTCCTTTGTAAAAGGTGAGGGTGGCCTGGGTTGGAAGGTGAGGAATATAATTAACCCAGGAAAGTTGATAAAAAAAACAAGCATTCACTCATTGGGCCAAAGTAAGGCATTGGCTAAAGCCAAATAAAAACAGCTCCTGACCCATGCCCTTCCACCTAATATCACCCAGCCGGCCCGGAGACAATCATTTAGCAGCATGGTCATGGGTGGAAACCTACTTGGGAGATCCAGAATTGGACCCATGTGAACCTAGATGGATGTGCGTCCCTGCTTTTGAGTCCCCTTCCTACACTGCAGGGCACACTTCGGTGAATACTGGTGCGCAACGAAGGGTCTCGCGAAGTGACAAAGGGGTCTGTGCTGGAATACAGGAGGGGGGGGACTGTGTGCTCTAGCTAATCTTCTGGCCTACTCCCATATTGGACTAGCAATCGTAAATGGACACAGTCACCTCTTTATTTGATTCTGGCAGTAAAATTTCCATTGTTGCTTGCCGCTTAGTGTGGGCATGACAAAGGCTGAAATTAAAGACCAATTTAACCTGTATTCACGTGGCCGTCCGTTATTATGATTCCACCATCTGTTATATCAGCCAGGGTGGTGTATTAAAAAAAAATTGTGGTGGCGGTACTCAATAATCCTCCATTCCCCAAGATACTGGGTAGAGACTGGTCAGATAATAAAAGCGGTATTACACTCACGAGTCCTACATAATCCCTAGGTCTAGTCATGGATGCAGAAACAGTGTCCTCAGTTACCTCCATGTCGTGTACACAGCTGGAGAAGGGACAGAGTTTGGCCTCTAATGATGACGTGGAGACACCTGAGCCATCGATGAGCGATGTGTCGTCGCCATCATCATCATCATCCTCTCACACGTCTGCAGTTTCAATTTAGGCTTTATTTAAAAGGGAGCAATGGAGCAGATTAACCTCTGATTTTTTTTTGCCTGGAATTAAAGAGGAGGTCCGCTGCTTTTGTTTATCTGGTCCGGATTCCTAGGAGGGACCGTGCTCCTCTAGTTCCTTTATCCTTAATTGACACCCCATTTGAGAGAATCACGGTGGACCTAGTGTGACACCTAGAGTCCTTGGCCAGGAGACATATATATATATATATATATATATATATATATATATATATATATATATATATATATATATATATATATATATATATATATATATATATATATATAGTACATCCGGAAAGTATTCACAGCGCATCACTTTTTCCACATTTTGTTATGTTACAGCCTTATTCCAAAATGGATTAAATTCATTTTTTTCCTCAGAATTCTACACACAACACCACCAATGGCAATATGAAAAAAGTTTACTTGAGATTTTTGCAAATTTATTAAAAATAAAAAAATTGAGAAAGCACATGTACATAAATATTCACAGCCTTTGCCATGAAGCTCAAAATTGAGCTCAGGTGCATCCTGTTTCCCCTGATCATCCTTGAGATGTTTCTGCAGCTTCATTTGAGTCCACCTGTGGTAACTTCAGCTGACTGGACATGATTTGGAAAAGCACACACCTGTCTATATTAGGTCCCACAGTTGACAGTTCATGTCAGAGCACAAACCAATCATGAAGTCAAAAGAATTGTCTGTAGACCTCCGAGACAGGATTGTCTCGAGGCACAAATCTGGGGAAGGTTACAGAAAAATTTCTGCTGCTTTAAATGTCTCAATGAGCACAGCGGCCTCTATCTTCCGTAAGTGAAGAAGTTCAAAACCACCAGGACTCTTCTTAGAGCTGGCCGACCATCTAAACTGAGCGATCGGGGAAGAGAGAGGTGACCAAGAACCCGATGGTCACTCTGACACAGCTCCAGAGGTTCTCTGTGGAGAGAGGAGAACCTTCCAGAAGGACAACCATCTCTGCAGCAATCCACCAATCAGGCCTGTATGGTACGGTACTCTTGACCTCAGACTGGGGCGACGGTTCATCTTTCAGCAGGACAACAACCCTAACCACAAAGTCAAGATATCAAAGAAGTGGCTTCAGGACAACTCTGTGAATTTCCTTGAGTGGCCCAGCCAAAGCCCAGACTTGAATCCGATTGAACATCTCTGGAGAGATCTTAAAATGGCTGTGCACTGATGCTTCCCATCCAACCTGATGGAGCTTGAGAGGTGCTGCAAAGAGGAATGAGTGAAACTGGCCAAGGATAGGTGTGTCAAGTTTGTGGCATCATATTCAAAAAGACTTGAGGCTGTAATTGCAGCCAAATGTGCATCGACAAAGTATTGAGCAGAGGCTGTGAATACTTATGTACATGTGATTTCTCAGTTTTTTTATTTTTAATAAATTTGCAAAAACCTCAAGCAAACTTTTTTAACGTTGCCATTATGGGGTGTTGTGTGTAGAATTCTGAGGAAAAAAATGAATTTAATCCATTTTGGAATAAGGCTGTAACATAACAAAATGTGCAAAAAGTGATGCACTGTGAATACTTTCTGGATGCACTGTACATTGATCAAACTACTGTATACCAGTCCAGAAGCTTCAGTTTGTATTAACAACATTATGTCAGACTACTTCAAACTAGAACGTGGTACTAAGCAAGGATGCCTCTTGTCACCACTGCTTTTTGCAGTTGCCATTGAGCCAATGGCAGTTCACTGTCGAAATGCTTATGAGATAAAGGGGATTATCAGAGAAGAACTTGAACAGAAAATTTTACTATATGCAGATGATAAGATGATATAGAAACCATATATATCACATCCACAAAATACTGTGCCTGAAGTCCTAACAGCATTAACAGAATTTCAAAGGTTTTCTGGTCTCAGAATTAATTTGAATAAAACTTTCCAGTAAACTCTCAAGCACACAATATTAGATTAGACACCGTCCCTTTTATCATCACAGATGAGTTTAAATATCTAGCGGTAAACATCACACGTAAACATAAAGCTTTTTATCACCAAAATGTAGCTGTTTGTATGTAATAAAATTAAGTAAGACTTACATCGATGGTCTACTCCTCCGTTTCACTTTATCTGAAAGAATTAACAGTTATCCTTCCAAAGCTTCTTTTTCTGTTTCAAAACATTCCAGGAAAAAAATGAATTTAATCCATTTAGGAATAAGGCTGTAACATAACAAAATGTGGAAAAAGTGATGCGCTGTGAATACTTTCCGGATGCACTGTATATACTCGATATCCTGAAGCTGTTCCATTGCGCTCGACATCGAAAGCTATCGCTCTGGAACTAGCAGGGGTTTTCGTGCAAGTCAGAATCCCTAAAGAAATCATGACAGATCAAGGGATGCCTTTTACCTCAGAGACATCCAGGGAAATGGCCAAGTTACTGAAAATAAAACATTTAAAGACCTTGATATATCATCCTCAAACTGATGGTCTAATCGAGAGGTTTAATCAAACTCTTAAACAAATGCTGTGCAAGGTGGTTAATGAGGATGGAAGGAACTGGGATCAGCTCCTCTCCCTCATCCTTTTTGCATATCAGGAAGTCCCACAAGCCTCCACTGGGTTCTCACCTTTCTGAGTTATTGTATGGACAACAACCCCAAGGTATATTGGATATTTTAAAAGAGGGTTGGGAGGAGGAGGCCTTTCCCACTACAAATATACTTGAGTATATCGCACAGTTTTGCAATAGATTTGAAAAAATTAGACCCATTCTAAAATAAATCACTTGGAATAGGTGCAAGCAGCCTAGGTCTGTTGCTATGACCATGGTAAGTCTCTTCGGGAGTTCTGGCTGGGGGATCGAGTCATGGTATTAATTTCTACCTCACACTCCGAATTGTTGGCACATTGGCAAGGCCTATATGAAATTAAGGAGAGGAAGGAGCTGGTCGATTATTTGCTTAAACAACCAAATTGTCGGCCCAGTGAGCGGATTTATCACATTAATTTGCTGAAACCATGGAAGGAGAAGGACCCCGATCCCTCCTCCTCACAGCCCTGCTCCCGCTTTGCTCATAAATCAAACCTTAACTTCTGTGATAATCTGACTCACCTACAACAACAGGAGCTCGAAGCAGCCATCCTGTCTGTCCCGGGGGTAGTGAGTGAGAAGTCTGGACGGACTTCCCTGGTTGCGCATGACATAGTGACAAAACCCAGGGTAATAGTCAGAGAACACTCATACCGACTACCTGAGGCAAAAAAGGCAGAAGTGGAGTTGGAGATCAAATGAATACTGGATCTAGGAGTAACAAAGGAGAGTTATAGTCTCTGGTCCACTCCTATTGTATTCGTCGGAAAGCCAATAAATAAATACATGCATATAGTGGATATATGAAAAAGAGTATGTCAGAATGAAGCATTGAATTGTCTGATATGAGTGGGCAGAAAAGACCCCAAGAGGTGCTACTTAGCACATGATGGTGGAATGAGTTTGTGGCTAAAAGTGCTCCAAAAATGCCTCTTGGATGGGATGGAAGGGATTTTGCATGATGGCTTTCAATTTTGGCATCATCCATTTTTCCTCAAAGCTTCTAGTATGTATTGGGCCAACCCTATGATGGAGATGTCTTTCCTGATAAGTTTGTTCAGGCATTTTGCAACTCTTGCACTAAGGTTGCTTCCCCTGAAGACTGCAGTGTAGAACATCACACTGGCCACTATGGGCTGATAGAACATTTCCAGCTGCTTGCTGCACACACCAAAAGAGTCTCCTTAGCAAGTGCAGTCTACTCTGGCACTTCTTGTACAGTACCATTGTGTCTTCAGACTATTTAGGTTTATTACCTGGTGTTTATGTGAACTCCAGGTACTTGCACCACTTCTACATCCTCTCCCTGAATGGTAATTGGTCTCAGAGGCTTATTGGCATACCAGAGGTCCACAACCAGCTTGTTTGTCTGTGTTGTCCAATGTTGAGTTGCAGGTGGTCCTCCACAACATTCCTATACCCTGACTCGTCTCCTCCATTATTATTGCAGCCTATAATGAAGAAGTCATCTGAAAATTTCTGTAGGTGGCAAAAAGTGGTATTGCTGGGAATCTGTTGTGTAGAGAGTAAAGAGGAAAGTAGATACAACAGTTCCTTGATGGGCTCCAGTATTAAAAAACACAATTTCTTACACAGTCCATGAGTCTTACAAACTGCTGTCTGTTGGTCATATAGTTTATGATCCAGGAGATTGTGGGGGCATCAAGATGCAAAGTACTGAGCCTTTTCCCCATTTGATGAGGCAGAAAGATGTTAAATGCAATGGGGAAAAGAGAAAAAAAGTCGATGAAGACTGATCCCTGCTTTGCCCAAGTGGGAGTAGGCTCTGTGGAACTTGTAGATCAAAGCATCCACTACACATATATGTGTCTGATAGGCAAACATCAGAGGATCCAGATGTTCTGAAACCTAGTAGTAGCTGTTTTATGTCCATACTCTCAAAGGCATTCATGATGTATGAACTAAGAGAAACTGGTCTGAAGTCCTTGGGATAACTGGAATGTCCTTTGTTTGGTACTTGGACCGTACAGAATGTTTTGCACAGCTGTGGAGCCTTCTGCAAATTCAGGGAAAGGGAGAACAGGTGCTGAAAGACCCCACAGAGCAGGCCGACACGTGTTTTTAGCACAGTTAAACCTTGTTTATGCATTCTTTTCCCAGCTCTCTCCTCTCTTGATCAGCAGGGACAGATAATCCAGGAAGTGGAAGGGGGCTGAATACCACAAGTGTAAATGTAGGGGAAGGTTAAGCAGGATGCAGAAGGTAGTTGGGATCCTGGAACATCCTTATGTTGCATGTAGTGGCTAGCAGAATTGGTGGAGGTTAGTACTGACAAGAATGAGTCAGACCTGTGAAAGAACTGGTTCTTTTCTTGTTCCTTTCTTTGTATGTTTTATAGCTTGCTTGTAGCCTCATCCTGTCCCATACTTCCTTCACTTTGTTCTGTCGTAATCTTACTCCAGCTAAATTTTACCAGTTGGAAATCATGATGATCAGCGAAGTTCACAAAAGCATTTTTCACAGCAAATATGCTGCATTTGACAGTGACCTTGGTCTCTGAATATTTTCATAGAAATACTCCTTGGGCCAGTTTAGATGAACATTTTTTCCCACAGCCATTTGCAAGGCCAGAGTGACATAACAGAGCTGTATCAGCCAAGTTTCACACAGACCAATTGTAAGATCATTGCCTTCATGACTAAATCAGTACCCCAGATGGATTTACATCCTGCATGTTAAAAAATATTTTCATTTGAGGGGTAAATTAGCTTAGTGTTTCTCAGCTGGGTCTTGGGCTGTTATTGGTGGGTTGCCTTTGTTGGATTGCAAATGGGTAGCTTGACTAAGTGATCAATACACTGTAAGGAAATTCATGATAGGAAAATCATTGGTTATAAAAAAAAAAAAAATGGTACAACACATGAGATTAAAATGTCCTAAAACTGAAAAAGGTATTGATCACATGTTCTGGGCCTGCACCAAATTAACATCATTCTGGACCAAAATTTTTAATTACCTTTCAGACAGCCTTGGTCTCACAATCCCTCCTAACCCATTAACAGCTGTGTTTGGTGTTCTTCCAGATGGGTTTAAAGTGGAGGAAGACAAACAAACTGTGACTGCATTCACTACTCTTTTGGCACACAGACTTATTCTGATAAACTGGAAGAACCCAAACTCTCCTCTTTTAAGTCAGTGGGAAACTGATGTGTTATACTATTTGAAATTGGAAAAAATCAAATACTCAGAGGATCCGTACAGACTTTTTTCAAAACATGGCAGGATCTAATCAGTAACATTTTAAAATAAGCTCATAAAGCACAGAGAATTTATTAATTTAGGTATGTTTACAAGCCTTAAATTTCATGCCGTTTGCCTTGCTCTCTCTCTCAGGGGTGGGGATCGATTTGTCCTTAACTCAGTTTTTTCTTTTTGTAAAAACTTGATTGATTTGTATGGTTTGCAATAAAATTAATAAAAAAAGAAAAAGTTGTTAAATGGATGAATACTTCATTTTTGCCATTCAACTTAAAATATTTTATTAAGTGAATGAATATTTCTGTGCTTAGTCAGCTTTTTGTGTTTAAGAAAAAATATATATTTGCTGAGACAAAATATTGGTATTTTTAATTTACTTAGCATGCGAAAACTGAGAAGCATATTCAAACATTCTGGATTTTTCCAAACAACGAGCTGCAAAATTTCTTTGCAATAATCCATCCTAATCCATTATATTAACAGTAATTCTTTAACAGGTAAGTGAAGTTGTACACTTTGTTATGTGTAATTTCACTTATACAAATTCAATACTTTATTATATTTTTAAATACTTTGGACATTAACTCGGTTAGCAAAAGTAAGTAAGTTAGTTTTCAATTTAGTTTTGTGTAAAATGAATATCATTTGCTTTTTCTTTGAACATACTTCAAATTACAATACTTTTCTAACATAGCTCTCCCCATCACCAATAATTTATTGATTTTATGATTAGAAACCTACTGTCTGCTTTAAGCCACATCTGCCATTTGCTAATAAGCCACCATAGACTTTTTACAAGCCTATGTCTGAACTCCCGTTTTTTCAGAAACTATTGTATAGGTCTTTAATGTAGCTAGCTAGCGTAAGGTGCAGTACTTTGGTAGTTTACTGTAAACATCAGTTAACATAGCAGTAGTTTCCTCTGTTATTTTGGCATCTATATACAGCAGTGAATGCACAGCACACCAGTGTTTCCACAGATCATTAACTAAGTCCTCTATTGCTGTCTTCCTTACACTTAGGGTTAAGTGGAGTTTCTCCGCATAACTTATGTTGATCTGAAGTTAACACTCCTAACATCATTGGAGAATTAGACTACAGCCTTGCTTAAAATTTACAGAGCTAAAGTATGATGATCAGGCAAACAGGAAATGGAGAATCTTCTAGAGAAACTGGATATACAGGTAGATCATATATCTAAAGTGATTTTTCAAAATGTTCAACTATGGAGCAACAGTTTTTATTCTTTTTGACTTTTCTTGGTATGATACTTCACTAATTGACCTTCTGTTGTGTTTGTTTTGTTTTGCTTTTCTTTCACAGATGACGGACTTAACAGCACAGAGAATAGACACTTTCTATGAAAGTGGGCTTCAATTTCAAAAGCCATCCTGGTAATTTGCATTCCTCACTTTATGGTGTATCAGTTTGACCTTTTTATCTTTGTGTAACTTGTAAGATATACACAAAACCTAATATTGTTTTAATATTTATGTGATATCCATGACAAGGGGTATTTTATTAAGTGTCAATTTTTATTTAATATCTTTTGTAGACCACAGAGCCATTAGAGACTCCTGCAAAGAACATTTTGATGGGAAATCTCTAAAAAACAAACTATTGAAAATATATTACAAATTTCTGTGCAAAGTTTCCAGCTAATTTTATCTCTTCTGGTCACCTGTTTTTTAAAAAACTTTGATGAAGCTTTTCAAATTTTACATTAAATTCAATTGACAATTAAATGGTCTATGCACATTATTTATTTCTTTGATTAGCTTCCTAAATAAGTCTCTAAATCATGATTCTGAGGAGTTGGATTCCCATTTCTTCTTGTTTGGTAATGACCTTGCATTAGAGGAGATGACTGCCAATTTTTACTTGCTGTTATATACATTATTATGTATGGTAAATTCTGTGCAGCTGTTTTTGGCATAATTTATTAAATTTAATTATTAATTTATTAAAGCACCCACACTTTTATTTTACTAGTGATGTATAAGAGATTTATTTTTTACTTTTTAGTACACTTTTTAACTTAATATAAGCGTGGTTTTTAAAAATATTTTTTTTATATATATTTTCAAATTTTTAGTCTTGGGTTTGTTTTAGTATAATTTTGTAATCAATATTTTAAGACTTCCTTTAATATTTCTATCCATTACTAGTGCCATCTATTGGTGAAATCTTTAACTATGAAAATATAAAAATTTCATATCTTAATTATCATGGGTTAATTCATCCATCCATTATCCAACCCGCTATATCCTAACTACAGGATCACTGGGGTCTGCTGGAACCAATCCCAGCCAACATAGGGCGCAAAGCAGGAAACAAACCTCAGGCAGGGTATGCATACACACACACGCACACCCACACCCCAAGCACACACTAACGACAATTTAGGATCTCCAATGCACCTAACCTGGATGTCTTTGGACTGTGGGAGGAAACTGGAGCACCCGGAGAATACCCACACAGACACGGGGAGAACATGCAAACTCCATGCATGGAGGATCCGGGAAGCGAATCCGGTTCACCCAACTGCGAGGCAGCAAAGCTACCCACTGCGCCACCATGCCACCCGGATTAATTGATCAATTAGTGAAACTGATTATTGATTAATGTATTGTCATCAGAAATGAGTAAATGTGCAAAATGTCTAGTCATTTGGACAGTAGGAAGTGGGTTAAATATCGATTACAAGATTTGTACCAGACAACAAAGTTGAAGTTAAAAGAAGCGTGGTAATGGTAATAATAATGATGTGTTAGTTTTAATTTGTAGAATGTAAAATTTACAGTTGTGTTTAGGTTTTGATACTGGCTTTGTAGTTAGCTACCATAAACTAACCAACAGTAGCTAATACAACACAAAATATTTTATTAGAATAACAAACTGACTTGGTGAGTACTAGACATTTAACCAACACAACCTTTTTTATTTTATTTGAGCCAATATGTTTAGGATGTCACCACAACTCAAAATATTAAATTTTCTCAACTTCAATTGGGTAAACTCAAATTTTTGAATGAAAAAGGTCACTAGAAATCTTTGTTAGAAAGGACTGTTTTTTTGTTTCTTTTTACAGCATAGTACTGTGCAATGTTTTTCCCTGTTTCTAAGTGTGCTTGTTTCTTGAAGCCATTTACTCTGACATAGCTTTTCAAATCTGTTTTTTCTAAAGATAAGACATAAATGAACTGGTGCTCCAATTCCTGGACTGAATTTCCTATGGAATCTTGCACTTAGTGTCTTTCTTCAAAATAATTGCTGTTCCACACAATTATAGTTGGCCTTATTTGGTGTGCACTGGTGGGTGTGTCTCACTCCATGGTCAGAGTTCATTGTGCATTTGAAGTAAAAGATTTATATTAGCGTGTAGTTCTTGTCTTCTGTACTTTTCAACCTCATCATGAGATTGGTATGGCTAATGATCAGGGTAATTTTCTATTCGAGTAGACAGTTATTTGCTTGTGCTTGTTCAACAACAGCACACCTCTACCCCTGAGTTTACATCACAATCACTTTTGCAGCAATGAGCCAATACCGCTCTCCATCCTAGCTCAAAGGTATCGTTTTGAAGAATAAAGGTCTCTTTACTCCAATATTCAGGTGCCCTTAGCAAAGTTTGCTGTAGATCATTGAACAACTCCTTGATCTTTGAATTCCAGTGGAAAGTATTCTATGCCTGGTTGTTTCTTAATTTGATATATGGTTCAGCATTCTTACTTAAGTGAGATACTGTATGATCCTTTCAATTTATCCCATTTTTTAGACAAAGTTTTATATTTGACTGTTGGTTTTGGGTCTTCACCACGATGAGTTTATCTTTGACATCTGTCAACTAACTCTTACTTGTTCCAATGCTTAGTTTTAATAATAAGCTTTTATCCATATTAAACAGGAACATTTTAGAATAAAGGTTCAATCAGGCATCCTTAAGCATGTCTAGAAAGTTTTCCACATGATCCTTATGAGCCTATCTAAGTCAAACAGTCTACAAAGACAGCGTCTGCATAAGGCATGCAATGAAAACAATTTGCCTTGGCTCCTTTTAAAAAGGTGAACATGATGATTTGCTTTAGCTCAGTAGATTGTGAAATCTCCAATTTTCAATAAGCAAATTTACCCTGCTAAAGTGTAGGCATCAGCCTGAGAGATTTGGCTGAACATGTGGAAATGATTGCACAAGAAATAAAAACTAAGAGATTTTCTAAGCAGTGTCCTAGACTCCTACACTCTTTAATAAGTTCAAAATGTAATATTTTCTTTACTTACATTCCCACTTCTGCCTTTTCAGTTTTAGATAATCTTATATCACTCTAAATGATATGGATAACCTTCTTTTATATCCGTGGTATCTTTAAAATAATTACATGGTTACCCCCTGCTTTTTTACAGATATTGTGGATCTTACATAATAAAAGAAACATTTTCAGAGTTTCCACATTAATCCAGTTAGCACTCTAGAACAGGGTCAGCTTTGAAATTATTTCAATGCTGGTGCCTTGTGGATGTTTTCTCATTCAGAGGGGTAGGTGGCTTCACAATCTGGAAATAATATGATCAAATATTTGATGCCACATGTGGGCTTTTAGCATTCTTAAAACTGCTACACACAATATACAGCACATTGCTAAATAAGTCCACTAGCTTTTTGCATCTGATCATGACAATAAAATACTAATTATATAAACCACACCACAGAAGAAAATGCCTGCTTATTTGAGTTTTTTTTAAAATACATAAATGAACATGATCACACATATTCGAGTTTAGATGAATGAAAATGACCTAAAGAATGCACTTAGTAACAATTTAGAATTATACTGAATGACAAGTCAACTATTGTTGTAGCTTATAACTAAGGTAAACGCTCTTGCTCATTGACCATTAATGGCCTGGAGTTTATGTGGGGAAGACAATGGAAACTCCACTTGCAGGGTTGTACAGGCAACATTACAGTTTGTGTAAATTCATGAAGGTATTGTTGTAGAGCATCATCAACGATAAAAACTTTGGAGTTTTTCTCACTTTTGTCCCTTGAAGAAGCTCAGCGGACACATTGTATTCACTGATTTTCTTTGGTCCTGGGTGGTAGGTGCGGATGCTCTAAAAACTCATGTTTGGGCTAATAAGATCTTTCTATTTTTTCTACTCTAGTACATCACCTACGTAAAGCGTATGTTCATTTCTTTAACTAGCCTGTTAATACTTTGGATAAAACCTTTTGGCAGCAAGACTGCTGTGCTGGTTTCTTTTCATGTATGGGTTATAAGCCATAACCCCAGATTTTGCAAACAGGCCTTTTTACTTGTTCTGTTATTTCATTGTTTTTTGAGCATTTCTCCAAGATGGTGAAGATTACAGGCTGAGCCACGTCCTGATGAAAACTCAAAACTGAGTGGCTGTAAACAACGTCATTTGAAGAAGATCATTAAACAAAGTTAGGGACAGTTTAATTTACATGTTATTAGTCCATTAGTACCTATAACCTATCATTTTATACTGATCTTGTTTTATTTTACTGGAATCCATTTTGATGAGGCAATTTATTTTTTCGGCAGCCATTTTGGTCATGTGATCTCCAATCTTATAACTTTTATATGCATGCGTATAAAACATGGCAGCATAACACTCTGCTAAAATATAGCACAATACTGCTAAAAGCCATACATTTGCTTAGCACCAAGGTTATTATAGTTTTGCCTTTTTATATTAGTTTTTATTTCTATATTTTTTCTGACCTTACTTGGAAATTCAGTTTAGTTTTAGTTTTCCTTCATCGTGTATTTTTAGCTTTAGTTTAGTTTTTATTTCACAAAGACATTTCTATTTCAGTTTTATGTCTATTAATTTCAGTTTTAGTTTTAGTAATTATGGCATGGAGCTCCTACGGAATTTAGTTTTGTGTCACAATCAGACAGAACTGTACACTTGACAGATTTGGATACGAGTTTAATGTTAGTGGAAGCTTACTACACTACATGGTTTGCTATCTGGTTTTGTTTTTGTCTGATAAATACAAGAATAATCAAAATTAGATACTGAATATGAATAATTTTATACAATTTTATAATTTTTCTTATGAAAATCACAGGGGCTTAGGAAGAACAGGACTCTTAGATTTGAATCAGTGTGCAGACCCCACCTAGCTGTTTTGAGGGAAACAAAGAAAAACAAGCATGTAGTGTCAAGGTTAGGGGCAGTGAGACTTAGCCCAACATAAAGGACAGTAAACCCATAATGAGCAGAGCAAAAGCAGGTTATAGTTGTACGGACAGGCATAAAACAACAGAGACAGCATCTGAGATTAAGAACAATATATAAATTATCTAAACCTGTTTATTCAGAGCAGGATCGCAGGAAACCTTGAGTCTACCCCAGCAGGTTTGTATGCAAAGCTGGAAAAATCCCTGGTATGCAATATGTACTGTATGATATGGCTGATGTTAAGAACAAAAAGAATATGATATTTCAACTATCTATTTTGACAGAGAGAGAAAAACATTTGAAAAAGGGAGACAGATATTTTAAAATGTAATTCTGTTAATGGATTACTTTCACAATATCAGGTATTTTGAGTTGTGAATATGAACTAAAAAAGATAAATTAACAGATATAGAATACATACAACAACCCATTAGTATGTTTAGTTTTTCATCACTTGGCAGACTCTCTTCGCCTACCTACCTTTGTTTGTATTGCTTCATTGTTAAACAATGTTTTTAAAACAAAAGTGATCGGTCAGCAACAATATGCTGATCTTGTATGATGACCTAGTCAGTCATCATACAGTGCTGTTTAATGTTCAAAAACCGGGAGTGGTCTCCCCTAGACTTTCTTGTATACTTAGATATGGGTATGAATATTTGAGGAGTAAACCACAAGACTATGATTATCCATCCATTATCCAACCCGCTATATCCTAACTACAGGGTCACGGGGGTCTGCTGGAGCCAGTCCCAGGCAACACAGGGAGCAAGGCAGGAAACAAACCCCAGGCAGGGCGCGCACACACGCACACACATACACACACACACACACACCAAGCACACACTAAGGACAATTTAGAATCGACAATGCACCTAACCTGCATGTCTTTGGAGTGCGGGAGGAAACCGTAAGAAACCCACGCAGACACAGGTAGAACATACAAACCCGGGAAGCGAACCTGGGTGTCCTAACTACGAGGCAGCAGCGTCACCATGCCACCCGACAATGATTATATTTTTACTAGCTAACCCGCGGCGTACCATACGCCGCATAATCAGGCTGGTTTTTTAATGATTATTAAGCACGTAGAAAATTAACATTTGAAAAATCGGTAATGTAAGAAATCAGCAAGAAAAGCAACATTGTAATAATGAACGGAATGAACCAACACATAATCGTCCATGACTGAAAACTGGCGGACTGCCATCGCGCCCTCTCGTTCAGTAAGCACTGCCTGTTTATGTGCTCACCTCCAACTCGTCACTTGAGTCGTTGTCGTCTTTGCACAGTCCAGATGCACCTGTGACTCACGTAGACTTTTCATTACTCTTTCCGGTTTTGGCTGCTTTTCTATATATAATCCACCAAGACACCCGACCACGGTAGTAGCGAGGTGGGAGGGGGGTGTGTACAAAGGTTAGGGACGTAATGGCTTACACACGCCTCTCTGCGCCGGGTAGACAGACGCTCAATCTCATGCATAATTATTTATTGAATGCTAAACACTTCTGGAAAGACACGACGCATGTTTGTCGCAGATGCGAATCACTGTATGTAGCGTGTAAAACAGTTTGCCATGGTGCATGCGGTCGTGCGTCGTAACTGAAAACTCGGTTTTTAAAGACTGCTTACTTCATTGTTTTTTAACCTCAGTTGTAAAGGATTGTTTTAAGGATCCCATGGCGATTCACCTCCGTGAGAAACATGCCTTTATGAACAGTCAACGTGGCTCGGAGATTCATGTAGTCTCTACGACAGACGAATATAAATGATGCCGGTTTTTCAGTGTCGTTGCGTCTGAGTTGGTGGACGTTGCTCTGCGAGTTGTCATCATATCCAATGGTCTTGAAGTTGGTGGACCTGGCTCCTTCCTGCGCGCGCCATAGGTGTCTTATTTGTCGGTGGCTCAGTGGTCTAGTCCAACCACTTGGGTCCCCAACAATGAGGATCTTATGAGCCGAATCACCTTTGGGGAAACACGCCACATGGCCGTAGTGCCGTAACTGATGCTCCCTCACATTGCAGGTAATGTGCCTCATTCGGGACGCCATGAGCAACCGGTTATTCGACACAAAGTCAAACCAACTGTACCCAAGGATTTTCCGGAGAGACACAGTATCAAAGGAGTCCAGTCTTCGTCTAAGGTCACTGGATAGCGTCCATGTCTCACAACCATATAGCAAAACAGGAAGAACCAGGACTCTAAAGACTTGGACCTTCACCCTTTTGCATAGATATCGGGAGCACCACACACCTGCAGCTGCATGAATAATAATAATAAAAAAAAAAAATTGAGTATGTGTTCAGGTAAAGTACCACTTCCAGGTGATGGATTTGGCCCAAACATTATTACAGATCTACAATTGTAGTGAAACAACCACATGCCGAATTTCATTCATCTATCTAGTTGTGTTTTTGAGTTATTGTGTTTATTCACAAACACAGACACACACAATTCCAAAAAAAATTATTTTTGGACTCTAGGATGTCTATAACAAGATTCATCAAAATATTGAGGCTGAATTTTTTCATGGTTACTATACTTTATAGTTCGTATATGAGAAAGTAAAAAGGATTTCTTCTGTGCAAAGTGGCATGTGAACTGCTGTCAATTTAAAGCAGCCACCTCAGAAATAAACTGAAATATTACTCACTTCTGATTTTCCTGTCCATACTATAAAGTTTTTGTTGAACAGCACATTCTGATTTCAGCCATTTGAATTACATCTTGATAGACAACAAACGCACGTAAATTGCTTTCTATTTCACCCGTCCTTCATCACAGCTACCGTTCACTGGATGAATATATGTGGACGGATCGTGGTGGATGACGTTCTGTTTTAGAGTTAAAACTTACAAAGGTTAAAGACTAACAGCAAGAATATTCATTCAAAAATGAAAACTAAAACTATTTTAGTAAATTATTATTTTATTTCAGTTTGTCTTTCTAGCTGCTTTAATAGTTTTGTTTAGTTTTAGTTTTTCATTTCGGTTTTGTTAATTATTTTATTTCAGTTTACGAAAATGTTTTTTTTAATAATAGTTTCAGTTTTGATTTTAGTTTTCGTTAACTATAATAACCTTGCTTACCACTTGTTTTTATACTTTGATTCCAGGTTTTTGACATTTTCCAAGTGTTTTCATTTTACTGTTTTGATCAATACAACTTCTTCTTATTTTTGACCATTCGTTTATGAATCCTGTCATCTCCTGGTTCCTTTTTCAACTGTCCTTCGAAAGGCAACACTTCTGGCTTTAGTCCTTTCATGGGCAGGCCTTTCTCCAGGCTTACCAGGCCTCCAGATTTTCTCCATTGATGCGATTGGAAAGTAAGGACTTACAAAGCTGCAGAGATGGCTGGCAGTGCTTTCCTGATAGACCACACTGCCGAATGTGGACATTCTCAACAAGCCCAACAGAAATAGAAAACAACCATTATCACGGTTAAATAATCTCTGCTTCAGACTTGAAGTGCTCAAATAGTCAACCAGAACAAAGTTAAGAACAAGGTTAAGCCTGTATATACAGCAGTTTATGTACAGTACTTGCAGGACATCTTTACAAAGCTTCTCCTGTACCCCATTGTTACCTAACTATATTACTGCTGTTCCATTATAACACTGACACATATGCATTTATGTCAATGTTACAACTGAGTTTCAATTAGAGTTTTCAACATACAGTTCATGTCTAAACCAAGAGCCTATGTGTATTTGTTGTTCAAATAGGGCAAAAGCTCAGAAATTTGTTTTGTCTTACTTGTCCTTGCTTTCTTCCACTTTAATTGCAAAGCGAATGTCATCATAGATTTTTGATCTTAGACTTCCCAGTACATCTGCCATAGTGCTGACATTCTCATTTTTTTATGGCATGATGTGTGCATTTCACATTTGAGAGATGGTTCTCTAACTGTTTGGTAACAGTTTTGTCAAACATGCCAATGACATGGTTAGAGGTGTTCCCTGTTAGATTTTTTGCTCTCCCAGTGACTTAGTGCTACTTCCTGTCTTGCAATCCAAAATTTCCACTGTAAAGTGCTTTCTGAAGACTATCAGAAAACACAAAAGATTTTAGTGAGACAAAGTTACATTTTATATTTCAACTGTCATAAACCAGTTTCCATATTGTATCACATCCACAATGCAATTAAAAATTAAATTAGAATGAGCTTAGTTGTAAAATTGACTACTGAATGTAAAATTAATCCAAATTGTATTCTAAATATAAGAAAGTAGAATTAGAAATATACTTTTAGATTGTTTTAATTATTCATCATGTTTAAACATCACAGTGCTTACATTACAAAATAAGAATCCAAAGAAAAATAAAGTTTAATGACATAGTGAGATAAAGGTTATTTAAGTTAAGATTGCACATGTAAGTATAATTATTCATCCATTTCCTGCACTTGTCTGTCCACAATATATTCTGATATGATGTGGTCTGTCATTAATGGTATGCCAGTCTACCAGAGGTGACACATGGCACCTTGATAGAATACAAAACTTGACAACTTAGAGATTTAACAGTCCACATGGAAGTGATCATTTTTGATAATTTTCAAATATAATGTTGTTATAACTTGACAACTTACACTCAACTAAATGCCTTTCTGGACAATATGACATATTCAACTCCAGTCATTGAGCTACTTGGGCAGCTGCTGCTGCTGAAATGTGTGTGAAACAGTGCTGGCCATGTTAAAAAAAGGTTTTATATTATGACCCTTTATTACATAAAAACTAAAAGTGCATCCTTACTAATCTAAATGGCATGTTACACAAACACGCTGTAGCCCATCACAGGGCACAGTGCTAATTAGTATTGGTGTGTGCATGTGTGCCCTGTGATGGGCTAACGTCCTGTCAAATCGAGTGGATTTTGACTCTGTAATGAATTTAACAGATGAATTAGACACTTAAATTTTAATTTGTTATTGACTCAGACACTGGGTCTTAACATTTTACACTGTTCTCACTGATCGCATTAAAAGCAAATTCCAGTATTATTATTTTTTTGTTTATTACATACAGTATGTACAGTATGCATGTGATTATATTTTTCCCTGGCTCCTTTTAAAGTATCTGTTTCAATTCTGTAGAATGCTGTAATGTGAATAAATTCCAACAACTATTAATTTGTGGAAAAAAGAATTAAAATAAAGTGAGGTCAATGACATTTTATTTGATCTTGTTCTTTGTATAGCCACCATTATTCTAAAATACTTAATGGGTAGATGCACAATTATACCTTAACTTGGTGACAATTAACTTAAACTAAATATTGATTTGTTATCAGCAACACATTAGAAAGTTTAAATTTGATTTTTTTGTCCTTAAAACAAGAAAGTAAAATTATCTAGGGGGATTCATTTATTTTATATTTTGTTTTATTATGTACCGCTCTACCAATATTTCTTACTTATAAGTCTAATTCAAATGGTGTATCCAGAAAGAAGTGCTTGAAGACAATAAAAGACCAAAAGTATATTCATATATTTTGTAGATTATTTCGGCGTCTGTGGTTTGGGGCTCCCTGGTGCCCCTTTGTGGTCACGATGTACACACACACATAAACAACAACAACATTTATTTATATAGCACATTTTCATACAAAAAAAATGTAGCTCAAAGTGCTTTACAAAATGGAGAATAGAAAAATAGAAGACACAGTAAAAAGTAAAAATAAGTCAACATTAATTAACATAGAATAAGTAAGGTCCGAGGGCCAGGGTGGACAGAAAAAACAAAAACAAAAAAAAAACTCCAGACGGCTGGAGAAAAAAAAAATAAAATCTGTAGGGACTCCAGACCATGAGACCGCCCAGTCCCCTCTGGGCAATCTACCTAACATAAGTAAAACAAACAAACACACACACTCAATATATAGTGTGGGAAGATTGAACCCAATACATTTTTTGATTAAGAAAATGGCATAAAAACATAGGCAGGATTGTCTCCTTCCTTGCATCTTTCCCCAGTGCTTGCTTTGTCATCTCTCCTGCTCATCTAACTACGGCTTCACAGCAGAGCTGAGACACTGGTGAACATGGTCAACCTTCTGTCCCCCTCTTGTCTCAGGACACCTCAGTTGGTACCTGCTGGGACCTCCTTTGGTGTTAGCAGGATTATATGGACCCCAATTGTTCCTGCTGCTCAGCTCAGCTGGAGCATTGAACCCCTTGCTCTGCTGCAGGATCTTCTGAGCACTTCACCTTCCCTCCTCCAGCCCAATCCTTAACTCTCCTTTTTCCTAGTTTTGTTTAAGCATTTTATTAAAATCAAAAATCATTCCATAAAAGCAAATCAAGTTTAACAAAACTAGGTTTGAAACAAATCAACCCCCACCCATGAGAAACAGAGCTAGGCCAACAGAGTAAAACTTAAAACCAGTAAAAATAAGTAAATAGATAAATTAATAAAGAGAGATCCTTTTCCCATTGTCCTCTGGGATCTTTGAAAGGGAGGGACTTTAAAATGTTTTTACCAGGGTGGGCAAGTTAATTAATTAACGGCGACAATTATTTTATCACACATTAACACAGTTTTTGTTATTATTATTTTAAAAGCCTCAGTCTCACTAGCAATCGATAGAAATCAGTGATCTTCTTTTTACAGCACTTTTCGTTACGCTTTTGCTAGAAGGAAAGATAGCTTTGTTGATTTAACCTCGATTCCCTGCCCATGCATGAGTATAGAAGAGCATCGATCCATCCATTATCCAACCCGCTATATCCCAACTACAGGGTCACAGGGGTCTGCTGGCCAATCCCAGCCAACACAGGGCGCAAGGCAGGAAACAAACCCCGGGCAGGGCACCAGCCCACCGCATGTAGAGAAGAGCAAACATCTTCTAAAATGGCATGTGGGGAGATACCAAAGTGAATGCTCAAAGCAAAATAATCTGTGGATGACTTTTTTTCGTATTATTGCTCAATTGGACTTTGATTTGTTGGACTCAGATTTTGATGCAAATGATTTGGAGAAGCAGATTAAAAACAAAAGCTGCTGAACACGTTTGTGTAGCTAATGCACATATGGCAACGTTTGGGAGGACAGAAGCGATGACAGGAGGTACAAAGCATATTGCATCTCACTGCATGTACCACCCCCGTGCAACTGTCTCACAAAGACAGCCAGGCAGCCAGCCCACCATGCACACCTGCTGGCCGTTGAGCCACCCCCCGCACAGCTACTACTACTGCTGCTGCCGCAAACTGAAAACTGGCGCCGACAGCAGGCACAACAGGCAGCAACAGACATTTTATGTTGATTTTTGTGTGAAACCATTGCTTTGTGCACTTTTCAGAAAACCAAGTTTTTTGGAAAAAATACACCTCAAAGAGTTGCTATTGAACATAGACTGTTTATGCTGCTCCCTGATAAAAGAAAATGCTTCTGCTGGTATGTGTTTAGATAAAAAAAAACAGATTTAGAAATGTTAACTTGCTGTTGCTCAGAAGGTGCCTGTTATAATGTTATGATCGTGGCAATGAACTCTGAGGGTAACTTGTTTTTCTATAACAAACTAGATAAAACATTAATGCCCTGGCAGTGGTAAATAGCTTTGGTTTTATATTTGATTTGATTACATTAATGTTTAAGTTGAAATTTACAAGAAATATGTAAAGGGAATACTGCTGTTAAAAAGCACCTTATTTGTTAAAAGTGTTTGCAAACCAAATATACGCAATACACTACTTTTGAGTTCATTATTGAATTTTGCGCATAACAATGTGATTGTTGTGATTGTCTGCGATTAATCGTGATTAAAAATTGTAATCATTGGCCAGCACTAGTTTTTATATATTACTGAGATGCTGTCCGAGTCCTCAAGACTGATCAATATTTTTTCCAGAATAGAGGTAGATAGAAGGTGAGGAAGATTGGGCTGGTTTTGTTTAACAAAATTCCTGATTTGAAGGTAGTGAAAGAAATGTGTTGCTGGAAAGTTAAATATGGAGTGTAACTGTTCATTGGATGTGAAGATGTTGTCTATGTATTCCTAGGTTTTATCTTATTTTATTTCTGTTTCTCTCTTGATTTACAACTTTTCAGCCTTCTTTTTTCCCTGTAAGTGTAGGTCCTCATTAAACCACAGAACAGCTAATGAGGGTTTGCATGCATGCATGCATACCTAAGTATTCCATTTCCCCATTAACAATCCATGTCTAAACCCATATGTCTAAGCTGCTGTATTTTAAAATAAAATCCCTGTGCTGCCTCGGACCCCTACTGACTTTCACCACAATACTACATACTAAGCAAGCAGTTGAGTATTAGTGGATCACTGTGACTAAAATAAATATAGGATTTTAAATCAGCACTTTTATGATTGGTTTAAAATAGAATAATAATGAAAATTATGGCTGGGAATCAATTAAAAAAATTAACTAATTAATCGCAGAAATGTATGTAAGTAGTCATGATTAATCGCATCCAACATTATAACATATACTTATAAAATATATAAATCATGAATTAAATAGGGCAGCACGGTGGTGCAGTGGGTAGCACAGCTGCCACGCAGTTAGAAGACCCAGGTTCGCTTCCCGGGTCCTCCCTGCGTGGAGTTTGCATGTTCTCCCCGTGTCTGCCTGGGTTTCCTCCGGGTACTCTGGTTTCCTCCCACAGTCCAAAGACATGCAGGTTAGGTGCATTGGCGATCCTAAATTATCCCTAGTGTGTGCTCTGCGGTAGGCTGGCGCTCTGCCTGGTGTTTGTTTACTGCCTTGCACCCTGTGTTGGCCAGGATTGGCTCCAGCAGACCCCCGTGACCCTGTAGTTTGCATATAGCAGGTTGGATAATGGATGGATGGATGGATAGATGAATTAAATACATACGGACTCACAAAATTAATGAAGAATCAATACAAAGGACTTACAAAAAAATATTGTCATAGTTTAAACTAAAACAATGATTTTAAACGTGAACTTAACAAAATACTACTTAAGCAAGTACAACCTGAAATTGAATGCTTTCCTAAAAGGCAAGATGAAAAGAAGGCTGTAAGAAAATGAGATTATATTAATTCTCAAATTGGCATAGCATATGAGACACAGATGTGTCAAGTAAAAAAACAATTGAAACAACTGTTAAATTTAAATGCAGTATTAACTGGTTTAATTAAAATAATACAAATCTCTTAAATAGGCATATATTAAAACGTGTATTAAAATTCTGTAGATACTATCCTCAATTGTTCAATACCACCAACAATTTAAAAGTATAATCTACACAAATGCTGTGTCTACAAATGGCAATCTCCATGCTGCTCTTTTTGCTGCTCCAAGTCCTGCCCTTCAGAAAGTTTCAAGTCTAAGAGACTTAATACTTTTGTGGTTGGTAGAATCGTGGTGTATCTTTTGGGTTACAAAAACGTGCCACCACAGAAAAACAGATGAAAAACACTGCTCTACCTACACCTTTGCTCCTAGCACACTAAAAAAAAAATCTTTGTAGCGGTTGTCACGTTTAAAAAGTGACACCATGCATTATTTGGATGGTTATGTTAAGTTCTTTGCATAAATTATCAAAGATACTGCAAACTGGAATAATGGGTAGGGATAATCATTACATTTCTGTTTCATAGAAATTTGTCATTATTTTAGGGCAGTCAGTGCTGTCAGATTGATGAGTTAAATAGAGGTATTAGAGACTTATTTTGATTTTAGTGCCAGTCAAAGATAACTTATTTTGCACTTATGGGTTATGACATTGATTTGATCTTCTTACAGAAACATAAAATGAAAAAAACAATCACAAATTCTCTCTCGCATTGCACCAGGACTGCCGTAAACATCCGTCCCCACTCCCTTTCATCTATGTGAGTATGCAGAAATCAAGAAAATGAAAATCAGTGCTACATATTCACATTTGTGATCAGCGTAATAAGAAATGTTAAAACTTTAAAAATTTTAAAGATAGTATATAAATATTGTACTGGTTGTGTATGTAATTCTTTAGGTACACACTTAATTTTTTTTTGTATTATTGTTTCATACTGTTTAAAAAAATGGCACCCCGACCAAAGCAATGCCTGACGCATTTTCCTCGTGGTAGGCCCTGGATGCAACAATATTTTTTTTAACACATTAAACAGACATTAATCGCAAAACTTAGGCTTAATGAAAATATAATATCTCTCCAAAGTTTTTCACAGTATGGTTTAATACTGAAGAGAAAAACTGTGTAGTGCCTGCATCTTCATACTAAACTCTTTGAAATGAGAATTGGGCAAGACGAAGATACCATTTTTTGGAATTACTGAAACTGCCAAGATGATTTAATGGTTAGCACTGCAGCTTCACAGATCCAGTATCTTGGTTTTTAATCCTACCGTCTTGTTACTCTGGTTTTCATGCCATATTCCCAAAGTCATGAGTAACTGCCAGCTCTTAGTTGACCCCAGTGTGTGTATGTTTGTATGTGTCTGTGCTCTAACATTTTGATGTTCTGCCCAGGATTGGTAACTGCTCAGTGCTATCATCATAGTTGCTAGTTTCCCATGGCAGTGAATGCACTTGAAAGGACTTAAGAATGTAGGTAAATGTGTGTATGAAACTGTGCCATGAAGGCTAGGTAAATAAATACATACATACATTTTCATGTATTGGTAGAAATCAGGTTAAAAACTGTTAGAACTTTTAAAATATAACATGAACCTTACATATTACAGGGAATCATACTTTTTTTGCTAAGATTTATTCATGTATTTTTTCAGTTAGACTTTAAAAGTAGTATTATTAATTACTAATCACAACTCCTTTATCATTCATTTTAGCTGATCTTGTTTTACTTACATTGTTGTCACTTCTCACTACTCAGAACACATCCTTTCCTTTAGATACTAACATTTTTGCAGCATACAGTTCACTAATCATCACAGTGGTTTGTGCCTTCTCACTCAACAAGCTGACATAAAGGTCAACAAAGGAAATCTAACTGTACACATTTAGAGTTCATCCAACAGGAAGCACAAAATCAACTCCTCCAAACTTTTTGGAGATGAAACCTAAAAATGATCATTCAAAGTAAATGGCTTAATTCTGAACTTTAGTCCCCAATTTATTCCAGAAAAGTGTAGAAGTGGCTTTCGTGGGGTATTGCAGGTGTGCCTACCTACCCACTGAA
This sequence comes from Polypterus senegalus, assembly GCF_016835505.1. NCBI lineage: Eukaryota > Metazoa > Chordata > Cladistia > Polypteriformes > Polypteridae > Polypterus > Polypterus senegalus. The sequence goes on from NC_053155.1 coordinate 157,214,579, forward strand.
AAAAGATACCAGATTGACACCTCTTATTCAGGAGTTGATGCCTTTGCAACATTTGCATCTACTGGTTTGCGTCCATGTCTAACAGTGACCCTCAATCTATCTGTGCTGGACTTCCCCTCCCATAGATTCATGTTTTCTCCTTAAAATACATTTAAGAGAGCTGTTAGAAAAAAAAATTGCTGCTTTAAGGAAATGAGCAAGATGGAGTCTGCCTAAGAGATCTGGCCATTTAAAGGGTACATGAAGACAAACGATGTGATGCTGTATTGAAGCTTAAAGCTAGAGAAAGAATGAGAGTATTGATGTTAGAAAAGTTGTGGCAAAGCATCAATGGCAAAACAATGAGGGGTTGGGACTGTGATAGAGTGAAAAGAGAGAGGGAAATGGAAGAGACTCCCAGGTTGAATCTGGTGAGGAGTTTGTCACCAGGTCACATTGCCTGGAAGACATATTTTTATGATCAACAAGAGCTAGGCAGAGTTGTATACCGGGGTATAGTTTTATTTTTAGGTTTCTTTAATCTCCATTTTCTTTTCTGTCTCTTTAATTCCTCTCATTTTTGTTTTAATAAAATAACTGTAACTTTGAACTTCTTTCATGATGGGTATTCATAGTGATACAAATTGTTGAAGATATGAGCAAGTCACAACCCTGGGGACTCTAGGAAGGATGCTGAGGTTACACTGCTTGTTTGCAGTTTTCCTCTCCAGCCACCATGAACAACGAACCTACCTTTGGCTATGCTCTTTTCAGTCTCCAGAGTATTTGAATCTTCCAATAATCTATCATAGACTGAGTTGTGACCCAACTGTGTGAAGAATGCACTGTTGCTGCATAACACATTACTTTCTCATTTTTATTACCTATGGTCTTATGGCAATAACTGCAAAATCATCACTGGATTCCCAAATCCTTCAATATATCCATTTGTGTTCTTTTCACAATGGAGTAACTGGAAGGATTCCAGCATGTCTGATCTAGCAGAAAAAACAAATGATAGATACAGTAAAAAGAATGGCTGGAGTAAATGCATCAGCTATAACTTCAGGTGCTTAATCAGCATATAATGTTGGGGGATGCAGTAGTATAGAAACTTTCAGAGCAGTACAGGCTTATTACTACCTTTTCAGGATTGGCTAGAACATGATTATTCGACTCTCAAATGACAAAATACCAAGAACAGCACCTAACATTCTGATTAATGGAAGATGAGCATAGAAATATGATGCATCTAAGCCCATCAAGTTTTCAGACTGTGGAGATGAGTGAGAAAATCACTGTGGCTAAATAGTGATGAAACAATTATGAAGCTGGCAGTAGTGAAGCATGTACTTCAAGTACCTCACTCTTCTCTGTTCATATTAGTCCAACATCATGGTTAGACGACTGTGAAAGATCTTACTGACAGACACAATGAAGTGCAGACGGAGGAGAAACCGTGCTCCAGACAGAGGGGTTAATTATTGAAACAACTATCACTTAAAATCAAGATGGCCTTTTTAATAAATATATAATTAATTGGCCGTCTCATTCTCTGTGGGTGTGCGTGCTCATGCAACTGCAGTGGGTTGGTGGAGTAATTGGGGTGAGACGCACCTGCATGTGAGGGTGCTGTCTATCTCAATTGCTTCATCGGTTTCCTGTTGTGCATGATTGAGACACTACACCAGCCATATTAGAAAGAGCTGGCATGAGAAAAAGGATGGAATAGAGAAGCAAAAAAGAGGAAAAGAAGTTTAAGGATATATAGAGAAAGAAGGAGCAAAAAGGAGCCGGTACAAATGAATGAGAAAGAGAGAGGGCAGACAGCCGGGAACAAGTCCCTCAAGGTATCATGTGGCCAATGCTCAGGTTGTGATGGCACTCCATCTGAGTGGCATGAAGGTGGAGTGACATAAGCGCTGCTCAGTTGGAGCAACTTGCCGGAGAGAGGCGGCACGGCTGCTTCAGTGAGGCATCCTCTGGGTGGTGCCATGCATTTGTCAGAAGCTTTGGCATAGTGCCCTGCCAGGGTCACAGATAGCAGCAAGGGCCTGAGCCTAGAACCACTGCAGAAGGTTGGCTGAATTGCAGGTTAGGCACCTCCTTGACTGCAAGGACCCATTAGGGTTAGGCCAAGGAGCCGCCAGCTTTTAAAGAAATTCACCCAGCCTCATGTTTATATCATCATTTTAAAGGACAATTTATTTGATTGTTTTAACCTCCATCATCACTTCATTTTATTGGATTATTCATTGAACATTTTGTGGCACTGCACTCTTGGACACTTAGTTTTTGACTTGTTTTTTTTAATAAAAGCACTTTTGCAGTTTATGCTCCTACCACTTGCTTCATGTTGTGTCCTCATCTGCCTGCTCGTCCGGTTATGTTATCAACAGTGTCAGGTTCAAGAGGCTCCCAAAACAGGAGTAGGAGTGTGAAGCCAACTCGCACCATCACAGGAGTAAGCAAAATAACCACCTCATAGCCCAAACACAGCTAAGTCAGTACCAATGTGGGGAGCCAGGCCACATCATTACACACCCCCTATTTTCCCATTTGTTTGAATGTGGCGTGAGTGCATGATGTCTTATGGCTATAAATACACCACTGTTTTAATCGCACTGAGCAACATGCCCATTGTTGTGTCCAAGCATTAATCCTTCCAATAGATTTATGAAAAACCAAACAACCAAAAAAAAAACCAAAGAAAACACAGTTGAACAAACACCCAGCCAGCCCCTGTAGTAACTTTCACTTTAGGCATCTAACATGGAGTGCTTGTTTAGTGATTATATTAGAGCAAATTTGGTTAAAGCTGGCCAGGAATAAAAATGACCACATCTAGGCATTTCCAAAGGATAGCTGAAGTAAGAAAGTCAAAAAGTTTGCTGAAAAATCATCCTTTAGTGGGACAGGAAAGTTCAAAAGCATGGTAACTTTATCATTTTTTATTGGACTATGGGCAGGATGACATTCATCTCAGTGGAAACTCAGTTTTAAGTTCTAAGTTTGAAGTTTTTGTCTGCAAAATAAGTAATTAAGTATTTTGCAAGTTTTGCAGAATTTTTCATTAATTTACCTTAACAAAAAGGTTTTCAGGAATGGGTTTGCTGTGCATATGTATATACTGTCAAACACAGAAGTTGGCTAAGTCTCTAACAGGTGCACAGAAAGCCTCAAAGATAAGTATACAATTTCTGTTTCCCTCTCTAGAATGGAGAATAACCAGCAGGAGGAGGACAGGTATCACTTCCATCCCATACATTTCATCAGATAACCAATAGCAAAATCAGAGTCCAGATGGCTCTTCCTGCACTCACTGTTTTTATAATAGTAACACTACTTTCAGCCCAGTATACTTTCCGGGCTTCCATCTCACTTAGTCATACTTGCTTTATTAAATGGGGTCTCCCAGTTGAAACCCCAATCTTTTAATGAACTATTTATAGATGTATATATACTGTATATATACCTATATTCACAAAGAATATGCACACAATATACTATATATCTGTATACAGTGCCTTGAAAAATATTTGGCTTTTTCTCACAGCCTTGGATTTTCTTCAGTTTGGCTGGGAATTTGTTTAACAATACTACTCAAAACATAAACAAAATTATAACCAATTAAAAATTTCATTCCAAAAACTGAAATGACTCTTTATAAGTACAGTATTAATTCCCCTGTTAGCTACTTGGTTGAACCAACTCTCTCAACTATTACAGCTAGAAGTCAATTTAAATAAATAAATATTTATTATTTTGCAAAAAAACGACAGAACCCGATTTTGGAATTCCTCCTAGCTAACTTGCTATAGCTGTACCAGGTTAGCTGGGGTATGTAAAGGGACAGCAATATTTAGGTGTCAACAGATAAGATTGAGCAGCCCAATTAGAGTCATAACCTAAATCCAATTGGACATCATTTTTCTTGCATATAGTTCAAACCAGACTGCCAGTCCCTGCTGCTAAAAACATTCCAAAAAAAAAAGGCTGCCACCACTACATTTTAAAATGGTGATGGTGTTACTTATGTAACCTTGACCAGTCACTAGTGCTGAGGATTTAAATACAGGTAACCTGCACCATGTGTCTACATCACTAGCTTAGAGTGAGACACCCCAAAGCATGCTTCATGTTCCTAACTAATCTCCTTGTTATGACCTGCATCAGAGCAAGCAGGACAGAATGTTGGGGTGCATCCATTTGGCTAACCTGAACCTAGGAAAACTCAGTAAGGTGAACATGGAACTGCAATAACTCATTTCAATTCCAGTTTTACCCATAGTTTTGAGAACATTTTTACACTCTGGGACTTACTCTGGTATTCATGTGCAGATACTAATGGTGGCTCCTATCTCTAAACCAAGGCTCTAAGACTTGGAATTAAAAGTGTGAAGAAAATCCATTTATTAAAAAGAATTAGAATTAAAGAACCCACACCCATGCATCAGTAAAAAGACCAGGGGCCTCATGTATAAACGGTGCGTGCGCATAGAAATGTTGCGTAAGAACGTTTCCACGTTCAAATCCTGATGTATAAAACCTAAACTTGGCATAAAGCCAAGCACATTTCCACGATACATCATACCCTGTCGTATGCAAGTTCTCCGCTCAGTTTTGCAGACTGGTGGCATCCAGCGTCAAAGCAGTGCTACTGTTCCTGTGTGGTTACCTTTTCTTTTTCAGATTCACATCCCTGACGCAGCTTTATAAATACAGTGGAACCTCGGTTCACGAATGTCCTGGTACACGTACAACTCGGTTTTAGACCAAAAAGTTCACCAAACTTTTGCCTTGGTTAACGACCACACACTCGGTATACGAACAAGCCAGTTTCCCTTTCGGTTTGTACATGTTCATTCTCTACCTGTGCATTTCCTGTGCAGCGAGCAAGAGAGAGAGAGAGAGCGCAAGACAGAGAGCGTGAGACACAGACACACACACACACACACACACAGGCAGCACGAGAGAGGCGCGCGCGCACAGACACAGGCAGCGCAAGAGAGGCGCGGGGCACACACACAGGCAGAGCAGAGAGAGGCGCACGCACACACACAGGCAGTGCGAGAGAGACGCACTCACACACACACACACACACAGGCAGCGCCAGAGAGAGCAGCACACAAGAGATTGCGACACACACACACACACACACACACACACACACAGAGGCAGCCCGCGATACAGACACACTGGCAGCGTGAGAGAGAGCTAGACGCATTAAGGTAGGAAGGCAGTTAAAGAATGCACTGGGCTTGATTTTGTTTTCACTTCTGTTTCCAGCGATCTGTTCGTAGCGTGCATTGTTGCAATGTTATTTTTCTTGGTGGTTTATTAAATTACGGATTTTTTTTTCCCTGTGCTTAAAACTCATTTAAAAAGTGCTTTTAGCCGGCGGTTGGTAGCGCTATAGCGCAAACTATTGCAGTGTTAGTTTTCTCTGTTCTTCAAGGTTTTCTCAATGTTATTCAATGTTTTTACATTTAGTTTACTATTATGCTGTGCATTCTATGGTTTAATTAACTATATTTGTGCTTAAAAACTTAAAAAAAAAAATATATATATATATTCACATACAGTTCGTATGATCTGGAACAGATTAATTGTATTTACATACAGTCCTATGGGGGAAGTTGCTTCAGTTCACGACCAAATCGGTTTACGACCAGAGTTTTGGAACGAATTATGGTCATGAACCGAGGTCCTACTGTACACTGAAATTAACCGCATATTGTTTATTAGTTTAAGGCATCTGATCGTAATTTGCCTGTAACAATATAATGGTCCACAGAATGGTCAAACTATTCTAAATACAATAGCTGCTTTAGTGTTGTAACTCTCACTGCACCTTCTTCTTCTTTCAGCTGCTCCTGTAAGGGGTTGTCACATCGGATCATCTTTTTCCATATTACTCTCACTGCACCACTTGGAGAATTTATATCACTGTATCGGAGTGTGAATCTAAGCAGCAGATAATCAGAAAGAGAATTATCGGTATAGACCATCAAGCACACGCTGCCTCAGCTATTCGCTATTTAAACTGGTTTCATCTGACCAACGCTTCAGAGCTTTTCCTGTTCAGACCTCGCGGTTCACAAACAGTTTCATCCCAAGCTCTATACACGCACTCAATCAGTCCATCAAGTGCTCCTTGTAGAACACTATGTACTTATAAGTACAATTACCTCACTGTAAACTTGCGATACAGTTATAATATTGCATAACCTGAACCACTTTATAAAGAGCGTATTTACATATGATGACAATATCATTTTTAAGATGAAATGCAGCAAAATATGTTTATTATACAGATAAAACTTTAACTTAATTTAAATAATCTATATTGTTAATAATTAAACATGTGAGGACACGGTGCCGCAGTGCTAGCGAGGAGCTGGCGCTCTGTTTACAGATTGTTCTTGCCTCGCGCTCTATTCCTACCAGGACTGGCGCGATACTAGAAGGATAAATGGATATAATAATTAAACATGTACTACGAAGATATTTCAATTTTCCTTAAAAGTTTTGAAGAATCGGCGTTCTAAGCTTACAGATGGCTTAACGTCCATTACAGAGCTGATTGTGTAGTGATTGGGTATTTGGAGGAAGAAAGGGAAGGACAGGAATTGGAGGTTAGTATGTTTGAAAAAGACAGTACTTCTGTAATAAAGCATTTCATTGCAGGTCACGCATGGCGTAGCAGGCATCTTCTGTCGAGACATGAACAATCACTGCACCACCGTGTTCCCATGTTTAATAACATGATTTAACTCCTATCATCATGAAAATGATATCACGTATACTTCTCAATATTTTAATTATTCAGAGAGTTATAATTTCACAAATGTAATGGATTCTGTGTCCTGACAGATGAAAAGAAAGCCCGTTTAAGAATCACGTAGTGATTCACACACATAGAGCACATAGAAGATCAAATACAAAACAAAGCATTAAACGTGCTACTTTAGTTACAATGAGATTTGAGACACTAGTAAATTAAACGATTTTAAGATGAAGTTTATGATGTTCTGCTTTAATGACAAAATAAAATACATGATTAAAGTGGAAATTTCGAGATTAAAGTTGACATTTTTGTGCTGTTTTCACACTGTGTGCCTTTTTTTTCTCTGTACCCTAGTAAGCTTGTGTATGACGGTGGGCTATCACTCGTTTTTTCATGGCGACTTTGATATTTGACAACTTCTTTTTTATTTCGGGCACTGTGCGACTTTGTGAACTTGAGTTTTCGAGTTTCTCCGACATTGTCATTCAATGAACATCCTTTTGTTGTTTATGCCACTGTTTAAACCAACAAATAGTATGTTTTTCCTTGCCTCCACTTAGTATTCGCTGAAATTCTTATATTTTCCCCCCGTGCTTTTGCCATTGCCTTTTAACAGAACGTATGAGCTTAAGGGCTATTTATATTGATTTGCATATTCAAAGAGGAGTAATTCTGGGAGGAGACGCGGCGGGACAGCAGGCATGTGCATGAGCATTACTTTTCACCCTGATCGGGATTTATGTAGCGGAAGAACGCAGAAGTGATTCAACACACAGATTTATGCATCTGGATTTTTCTTTGCGTAAACACATTTACGTCATGTTATAGTGTGAATTCTATGCACTGCGTTATGCATGAGACCCCAGGCTTTAATTAAAAAGCACAGAAAATGTAAATTGTTCAACATACTCATTAGACAGTCACTTTTAACAGTGAAATCTCAAAAAAAAAAAAAAAACCTAAATGTATTTGCTGGTTCTTCATAGCCCCAATTTTTTTTTAATTCACTAAAAATGTTACTCTTCAGACAAATCCACATAATTGAGAGTTTATTATTTTACTACATTCCTAGAAAACCACACTTTGGGGAAAAAGAAGAGTAAGGTTGTTCAGTTAAAATTTTTTGTTAAATATTGTATAAATTTAATGATCTCATGGAACTTCATATTAATACTTTTTTTTTTAGCAAAATGGTTGATGTTAGCTTTTCTTTAAAGTCAACTTTCATATTAAATGGTTAATTGTGCAGACATTTTCCAAAATGTAAATTTGCTGAAAATAAGGCAGGAGTGTGATAATCTGAGAGAGGAACATTGCTGGTCTTCCAGATTACAAAGCTACCAAAGATCAGTGGCCAAAGTTCAGGCATGAGGTATCATACAATTGGGAATGGACATGGAAACAAAAATTGACTTGTAGGTAAATATAACAGTCTCAGTAACACACACACACACACACACACACACACACACACACACACGCACACACAAAACTCAGAACAACCATACTGTATACAGAATCTGGAACTGAAACAGTTCTTTCATCAAAGTACACAATAAGATTTACAAATTATACATTTCTGAGGATTAAGCAAGTGTCATGTAACTTATTTTGCTTGACATTCCAAAATTTGTGTCTGCTGATAATCAGAGTTGCAAGTCAAACAGACGGGCGACATTTGTAGCAAGCAGCAAGGAGATGTTTGAAAAAGAGTTTGCTCCCTATTTTGACAGGCTATGGTGTTTTGTACGATAAATGTGTAGGCAGCCACTTTCTGCATGAGGTGAAAGAGTAGTAATTTGTGGTTCCTGAACAAGTCAGAAAAGTCTAACCAAGTCAGAAGAGTTTAAACAAAGAGATGGCAATGCCCACTGAGAAATGTTTGTTGAGACCAATGTGGGTGATACAGATGACATGAAAATTAAATATTTAAAAGAACACTTAAAATATTTCCCCTGTAGATACTTTTTGGGTAATACTCATACAAGCATGGCTAAAAAAGAATAAAGGAATGCTTTGAAGACTCAAAAAAGCATCTTCATACAATGCTTCACCAGTGAGAGATAATTGAGAAGTTACTCAGTAGCATGTAATCTGCTGGCTTTTCATTCAAAGGAAAAATTGCTATTTCACACTTAATTAAATCTATTTTTGAGTTTCTCAGCATACATGTTGTCCTTTTTTTCTAGAATCAACAAAAGCAATGCAGTTTGTTTCATTCTTCTCTCTAAATAAAGCTGCCTGAAGTGAGTGTGTTAAGTTTAAATGAAGTATAATAGACCCAACATTGATTTGTCCACTGTGACCTAAATGACATTTTTGTATCTTATACCAGCTAACTAACTAAACATATAAAATTCAGATGCATCATTCTGAAAGACATAATTGGGGTTTATGAAGTGCTAAACCATAGAACTAAATAAAATACTTTATCAAATAAAAGGTCTTAATGAAACTGACAATAGCATGTGCATAGCATACAAGTAGAAATCGTACAGTACTGAGAACTTTGCTATGTGCTATTTCTTAGTGGGCATGTTGTCAGTTTATTGGTCCTATATAATGGCATCTGACCCATTAACAACAGAGGTGTAATAGGCTACACCAGTGTATTTGAATATAAAATGTGATAGAAACTTGGGACAGATTGTTAAAATTAGGAACACTTATTCTTCAAGGAAAATTGTTAGAAAAGTTGAGATTTCAAACATTGATTACTATGCACATTTTGGAAAGGTGAAGTCTCCCATTTAAAAAAGTATTGATGAATGTTTGAAATTGTCCAAATTAAAATGAGAATAATTTTTTTGACCTCATTGTTATGATTAGTGGATTCGAATGAAGCTCAACACAGGCTTTTCTTCCAAAACCAAGACTTGAAGCCACAAAATAAACCTGGCCTCTAAATAATATAAACAGGCTGTGCAGCCCACACAGGCCAAAAGAAGCCAAAATCTATATTATCCAAAAGAGCGAGGGGAAACCAATTAAAACAACATAAACTCACTCAATTATTAAATGTTTTATGTTTTGATCAAGCTTGTGAGGTTTGTTTTTTTTCCACACAAACTGTTCCTTAGCCCTTAAAAAAATACTTGCATTGAGTTTTTGTGGTTTTGGAGGTCAGAAAATCTATTGGACATATTTATTGTTTGCTCTCATGTGCTTTTACCAATGTTAAATATGATTCATGTTACCCCCTCAGTGCCTATTGTTTTTCTTATGGGCAGCGCCATTCTGAGATTTTTGTTAGGCTTGACAACTCTGCAACACATGCCATTATCTCAATGGCATAAAGGGAAAAACTAATATTTAAAAATGGGTCTGTCTTATTATTTATTTCTGAGGTACCAGTTATGACAAGTTTTTCTGAATACAAATTACATCTAGCTTTTTTTTTGGTCAATGATGTTCCACTTCTTTGACCATGATTCTGTTATTATGCAGGAGTTTTTCCAAGCAATATCTACAAGGGAATCCACACTGACTGGGGAAGAGGTGTGGCTCTTCACAAGTACACTAGTGGCTCCAGCTTTAGCAGGTCATAAAAAAGGAAACGGACTAATAAGTAACAAAATGCTGTAACAAATCCCCATAACAGAAAAAGAGTTACCATCAACCTTTTGGCTGCATATAGTTTTAGATTTGCACAAAGACAATCCATAACAAAGTCCTAAAACAGAAGGAATTTTATTTCCTTTCCAGATCTTTTTTTAGAATTTGGCAAGGTTTCATTAAGGTTATATTAAAATAAGTCTACTTGGCAACTGTTTGTGTCTCTGTGAAACTCCTGTCTATGTGGAGAAACAATATGCTGTCAATTGAGGTGTAAATGTTGGTAATATCACAAGCAAAAAACAGCAACATTTCAGAAACGGACTGGAAGGCAGTCATGAACAGAATTCACTCTAGCTCAGTATGTGCAAAGTATTCAGTTATTCAACTTAAAATTTTTTACCAAACACATCTATTTTGTTTAAAATTATCCAAAATGTTTCCAACCTGCGAACATTGCAATTGAGCTCCAGCTACATTAGACCACATGTTTTGGGTGTGTACCAAATTAACATCGTTCTGGACAAAATTCTTTAAATGCCAATCAAACAGCCTTGGTATCAAAATCACTCCTAACCCATTAACAGCTGTGTTTGGTGTCCACCCAGATGGATCTAAGGTGTAGAAGGACAAACAAACTGCGATTGCCTTTACTATACTATTGGCACGCAAACTTATTTTGCTAAACTGGAAGAATCCTAATTCTCCTCTTTTAACACTAGAATTACCAGAGCCTACGAAAAAACTCGTAATTCCGTCCCACCTTAAATTGCTTCTTAAATCCCTTCACACCTCTCCGCCAGCGTCCTTTGTCTTCTAAATGTGCTGATAAAGAGAAGCTAGGAGCAGCCAGCTATTCCATCCCCCCACCAATTTAGAACGTGCACGAACTTCTCCCAGCTCATGCCTTGATTGACTATCTGGGAGTGAAGTGGAGTTTTAGAGTGGAAATAATAGATCGTTATTTGGAAAACACGCATTTCATGTCTGTTCTGTTTCTACAGTAATCTGTGTAAACACATTGTTAAAACAGAAACGTTTTTTATATTCTAGTAGTAGATGACAAAATGTAGGCATTAACTATATAATGTATGAAGCCTGAAGTCCAAATAGAAAAGAAGTATGTTCATAAAAGGTTCAAATATAACACAACAATTGCGCTTTTATTCAAAAATATAACTACAGAAACAAAAAGCCGCTTTAACATGCAACATTGACAGCAGTTTATTATAACTGCCTACGCAGTGCAATGGGATCAGTTCTCGCCTTGGAATCAAAAGGTTGCGAGTTTGATCCTGCACTACTCTGTTTTGAGAAGTAAACTGCTCTTAGTCTGATTATTTTAGAATAAAAGTATACATTTGATTTCAGTCTGTAACAGCCGGTGCAATTTATGATCCTTGTACAGGTTAGCTTTTTTTTTTTTTTAATTCACTTTTCATTCAGGAACATATATTGGTGTAAAAGTATAACAAAAGTGCACTTTTATTCAAGTGCACTTTTTCCATCGCCTTTTCCTGTAAGAAGCAATGTACACACTTCTCTCTATGCTGTGGTTTCTATTACACACCTGAAAGAAAGAGACAATACATGTGAAAATATCATCCCACTAATGCAATATTATTTGAAAACGAACAGCGTCAGATCGGGTGTGAATTTATGCAGGAACTGGAAATTCTCTGATGTGGGACCTTCCCCCAGGGAAGAAAGTACAGTGTCAGGTGCTCATTCAGTGTAATAGGAACCATAGCACAGAGAGTTGTGTGCACGGCAACAAGTACCATCCATCCATCCATCCTCTTCCGCTTATCCGAGGTCAGGTCGCGGGGGCAGCAGCTTAAGCAGAGAGGCCCAGACTTCCCTCTCCCCGGCCACTTCTTCCAGCTCTTCCGGGAGAATCCCAAAGGCGTTCCCAGGCCAGCCGGGAGACATAGTCCCTCCAGCGTGTCCTGGGTCTTCCCGGGCCTCCTCCCGGTTGGGCGTGCCCGGAACACCTCACCAGGGAGGCGTCCAGGAGGCATCCTGATCAGATGCCCGAGCCACCTCATCTGACTCCTCTCAATGCGGAGGAGCAGTGGCTCTACTCTGAGCCCCTCCCGGATGACTGAGCTTCTCACCCTATCTTTAAGGGAAAGCCCAGACACCCTGCAGAGGAAACTCATTTCAGCCGCTTGTATTCGCGATCTCATTCTTTCGGTCACTACCCATAGCTCATGACCATAGGTGAGGGTAAGAGCGTAGATCGACTGGTAAATTGAGAGCTTTGCCTTACGGCTCAGCTCTTTTTTCACCTCGACAGACCGATGCAGAGCCCGCATCACTGCGGATGCCGCACCAATCCGCCTGTCGATCTCACGCTCCATTCTTCCCTCACTCGTGAACAAGACCCCGAGATACTTGAACTCCTCCACTTGGGGCAGGATCTCTCCCCCAACCCTGAGAGGGCATTCCACCCTTTTCCGGCTGAGGACCATGCTCTCGGATTTGGAGGTGCTGATTCTCATCCCAGCCGCTTCACACTCAGCTGCGAACCGATCCAGAGAGAGCTGAAGATCACGGCCTGATGAAGCAAACAGGACAACATCATCTGCAAAAGCAGTGACCCAATCCTGAGTCCACCAAACCGGACCCCTTCAACACCCTGGCTGCGCCTAGAAATTCTGTCCATAAAAGTTATGAACAGAATCGGTGACAAAGGGCAGCCCTGGCGGAGTCCAACTCTCACTGGAAACGGGCTCGACTTACTGCCGGCAATGCGGACCAAGCTCTGACACCAGTTGTACAGAGACCGAACAGCTCTTATCAGGGGGTCTGGTACCCCAAACTCACGGAGCACCCCCCACAGGATTCCCCGAGGGACACGGTCAAATGCCTTTTCCAAGTCCACAAAACACATGTAGACCGGTCGTGTCCACCAACGGGTTCGGGATTGCCGCCACGACAGGCACCGACCACCTTGCGGCCACAGCTCCGGTCAGCCGCCTCAACAATAGAGGCATGGAACATGGCCCATTCGGACTCAATGTCCCCCACCTCCCTCGGGACGTGGTTGAAGTTCTGCCGGAGGTGGGAGTTGAAGCTACTTCTGACAGGGGACTCTGCCAGCCGTTCCCAGCAGACCCTCACAACACGTTTGGGCCTACCAGGTCTGACCGGCATCTTCCCCCACCATCGAAGCCAACTCACCACCAGGTGGTGATCAGTTGACAGCTCCACCCTCTCTTCACCCGAGTGTCCAAGACATATGGCCGCAAGTCCGACGACACGACCACAAAGTCGATCATCGACCTGAGGCCTAGAGTGTCTTGGTGCCAAGTGCACATATGAACACCCTTATGCTTGAACATGGTGTTCGTATGGACAATCCATGACGAGCACAGAAGTCCAATAACAAAACACCGCTCGGGTTCAGATCGGGGGGGCCATTCCTCCCAATCACGCCCTTCCAGGTCTCACTGTCATTGCCCACGTAAGCATTGAAGTCTCCCAGCAAAACGAGGGAATCCCCAGAAGGTATGCCCTCTAGCAACCCCTCCAGAGACTCCAAAAAGGGTTGATACTCCAAACAGCTGTTCGGCGTATATGCACAAACAACAGTCAGGACCCTTCCCCCCACCCGAAGGCGGAGGGAGGCCACCCTCGTCCACGGGTAAACCCCAATGCACAGGCTCCAAGTCGGAGGGCATAAGTATGCCCACACCTGCTCGGCGCCTCTCACCGGGGGCAACTCCAGAGTGGTAGAGAGTCCAGCCCCTCTCAAGGAGATTGGTTCCAGAGTCCAAGCTGTGCGTCGAGGTGAGTCCGACTATATCTAGCCGGAACCTCTCGACCTCGCGCACTAGCTCAGGCTCCTTCCCCTTCAGACAGGTGACGTTCCACGTCCCAAGAGCCAGTTTCTGTAGCCGAGGATCAGACCGCCAAGGTCCCCGCCTTCGGCCACCACCCAACTCACACTGCACCCAACCTCCTTGGCCCCTCCCATAGGTGGTGAGCCCACCTAGAATACAGAATACAGACACGCTATAGCTCTGCGTTGTACCACGATGCATACTAACGCACCCCCCCAAAAGGGTTCTGACACACAGACTCTGGCGAAGCTACCTTCTTCGTATCTCACCGTCACTTGATTTTCTTTTTATTCAGTTTTATTGAGTGTTCCTGCCAGTCCCTGCATGTTGCTGTATGCCGTTTCTTTTGTACTCCAGGACATGCAGAGGAGAGAATGGTAAAGAGCAGTAACTTCGGCGCTATATGCAATCATCAGACACTCGCCATCGACCCGTTGTTTTGTTATACTTTTACACCAACTTATGTTCCTGTGTTTGAGCATGCTCAAAAAATACATGTGTAATGCCACGAAAAGTGCACGCAGACACTTCATTTCGCAAACAAAACAAGTGCACTTTTATTCAAGACTACCTGTATAACCGAAGAAAAAAGAAAGCAAGTTACAGTAGGCGAATGATACGACAGCTTGCATGGTGCAATGCTAACAAGTGCTGCTTTTCATTCCGTGTTATATAAAATCATCACATTCAAATATTAACAGTTCCCACAAACCCAAGGACCGTCCTTTCTACATTTACGACACGTGTACTTGTTGCCGTGCACACAATTCTCTGTGCTATGGTTCCTATTACACTGAATGAGCACCTGACACTGTACTTTCTTCCCTGGGGGAAGGTCCCACATCAGAGAATTTCCAGTTCCTGCATAAATTCACACCCGATCTGACGCTGTTCCTTTTCAAATAATATTGCATTAGTGGGATGATATTTTCACATGTATTGTCTCTTCCTTTCAGGTGTGTAATAGTAACCACAGTATAGAGAGAAGTGTGTACATTGCTTCTTACAGGAAAAGGCGATGGGAAAAGTGCACTTGAATAAAAGTGCACTTTTGTTATACTTTTACACCAATATATGTTCCTGTGTTTGAGCGACACGGGCAGATGGGGAGTGTCTGATTATTGCATATAGTGCAGAAGTTACTGCTCTTTACAATTCTTTCCTCTGCATGTCCTGGAGTCAGAACCCGGTTTGGGGGGCACGTTAGTATGCATCTGTCATATCCATGGTTAATATGCCATATGTCAGGTGGTTTGAAAGGTATTATGGGAATGGGATGGAACCGAAAGTGGAGAAGAAAGGAGAGATAAAAATAAAAAAGGACACTGTTCTGAGCAAGAGCTTGAGTGAGAGTTTGTGGTTATTAAACGGAATTAAATACCTCTTAATACGAAATACAGGAGGAATACAACAGCATCGTGGTACACTGCAGAGCTATAGCGCGTCTTTATGTGAAAACAGCCGTGTCAGATGGGGTTGTATGGATTGATTCTGAACGCAACCGAGAGAATGAAAAGTGAATTAAAAAAAACTAACCTTTACAAGGATCATAAATTGCACCGGATGTTACAGACTGAAATCAAATGTATACTTTTATTCTAAAATAGTAAGACTAAGAGCAGTTTACTTCTCAAAACGGAGTGGCGCAGGATCGAACTTGTGAGCTTTTGATTCCCAAGCGGGAACTGATTCTTTTGAACCACGGAAGCAGTTACAAGAAATGGTTGTCAATGTCGCATGTTAAGGCGGCTTTTTGTTTCTGCAGTTATATTTTTGAATAAAAGCGCAATTGTGTTATTCTTGTGAAAATGTTTCTTTGCTATTTGGACTTCAGGCTTCATACATTATATAGTTTATGCCTACATTTTGTCATCTACTACTAGAATATAAAAAACGTTTCTGTTTTAACAATGTGTTTACACAGATTACTGTAGAAACGGAACAGACATGAAATGCGTGTGTTCCAAATAACGATCTATTATTTCCACTCTAAAACTCCACTTCACTCCCAGATACCCAATCAAGGCTGAGAGCTGAGAGAAGTTCGTGCACGTTCTAAATTGGTGGGGGATGGAATAGCCGGCTGCTCCTAGCTTCTCTTTACCAGCACATTTAGAAGACAAAGGACGCTGGCGGAGAGGTGTGAAGGGATTTAAGAAGCAATTTAAAGTGGGACGGAATTACGAGTTTTTTCGTAGGCTCTGGTAATTCTAGTGTTAAGTCAGTAGGTAATTGATGTTTTATATTATTTGAAATTAGAAAAATCAAATTCTCACTTAGAGGATCTGTGCAGAACTTTTTCAAAACCTGGCAGGATCTAATCAATAATATTTTAGAATATGCTCTTAAAGCACTGAGGAAGCAGATTCTCATCCCATTTCTTTTTCTTCTCCATTTATCTTTATCCACCTATTAAAATTATCAATTTGTTTATTTTTACTAGCTTTAGAAAAAACATGGAGAGGAGTTATCAATTTCAAATAATACATTGAAAGAAAAAGGAAAAAAAAAGAGATAATGACTTGAAAACAAGTGTGGACATTAGTATTCCTGTGGTGGGCTGGCGTCCTGCTCGGGGTTTGTTCCTGCCTTGTGCCCTGTGTTGGCTGGGATTGGCTCCAGCAGACCCCCATAACCCTGTTTTAGGATATAGCGGGTTGGATAATGACTGACTGAATGACATTAGTTTTTAAGTTCAATTTACAGTCCACATTAACAGTGGGACTGAACTGCCTACATTTTCACATATTTAACATCATTTTTGGAGTACATCTGTTGTTACCGTTTCCACATGTTTAACATATCAGCGTAAAAGGATGCTCAACCAATCCTGCTTCTTGCATATCCGTGTGGCTGATTTGTAACCTTTCAACATCTGAAGTTTCCGAGGTGCATTAATGTAGTTTAATGCAATGACTACAATGACTTTTTGTTGCTCTCTGTCTCAAACTATGTGAATGATATTTTTATATTCATTAATTATTATTTTGGGTTAGACAGTAGTTAACACTGCTCTCCCAAAGCTCCAGTTCCAAAGTTTTAAACAACTGGAAGGTATTGCCTTTATGATTTAAGAAGATTCCTCCTTTTTTATCCAAAACTCAAAGATGTAAGGATAAGAATAATTAGCATCTCAAAAAGGTTTTACTGTCTGCATGGGTGAGCCCCAAGACTAACTGGCACGCCACCTAGTGAAACTGGATAATAAAGTCAGAAAGGATATTTAAATAGTTTACTTTTTAAAAAAAGTGTGTTGTCTAGCCACACTTGCTCAAAACACTTAACACATCTTATTTCTATATTTTTAAAAACAATGCTACATCTTTAACTTATTTTTTTTTTTAGATATTACACCATCAGTTAGATTCTTTAAAAATGTATGAAGGTATTCCAAGTGTTATGAGAGGCAAACATGGTGTCACAAAATAAATTATAAATTCACTTACTGTAGATCTGTTAAATTCCATCACAGGTGGAGTGTTTTAGGTACAGAGTAGAATGCTAATTATTGTAAACATCTGTGACTAATTTAGAAAGCAAGTCAACCCTCTTAAAGAATTTGACTTTAAGCAATTTGATGTTAATAACATTACTGTATAGCTATAATTTGAAAGAATAAAAAAAGTAATTAAAAAGCTTTGGACATCTTAACTAAGGTGGTGACAGCACTTAAAATAAATGCATTAACATCTTTTGTGAAAAGATTTTTTTGTTTTACTATTTTAAAACACATTCCCTCCTAGTATTTCGACCGTGGTATCATCATGGTGTTTGTGGGGGGTTGGGCTTTCTTTGATGATTCTTAAAACTACACCCTGAAAGCCTATTTAGAAATAATAATGTGAGAGATACCTGAAAAGAATGTAATTGGGAGGAACTGCTTACCTGACCTAAACTTACACAGAGAATAGTTTTTAGATTTCTATTCTAGTCATGAATTGTGAATTGTCCATAATGTACATTATATTTCAAAATAAAGATGCCCTAAAATTCAAGGATTCAATAATTCGTCACATGTACAAGTATTAGGTACAATAAAATGCTTACTTTCATATGCCCTCACAGACAGAAAACATAAAATAAATATCAATAAGCATGAACACCATTAAGTACCAAAGTGCAAATGGAAAGTGTAAGTGGCATAAGATGTTTGAGGCAAAATTATTAGTTTTTCTCGAGTACCAGATGGCCAAAAGTCAATGACCAACTTCAGAGTTGTATCATTTAATCTGAGGCCATACTGTATGTTCTGGACGCGAGTAAAGATAGGTGCTAAGTGATCAGCTAATAACCACTTGGTAGTGAGCTGGCACAAACAAATTTAGTGCCCATATTTGGAAAACCAAAAAGGGTAGAGCAGTAAACAATCAGTAAATGCTACTTTCTGGGGTAAGTTTAATTCAAGAGATTCTTATTCTTATTGGAGATCTTAGATTCTGAATGGGCAGTGCTGAAGACCATAATAGTGGTGGCAGCTGCAAGGAACCGTAGGCAAATGTCTTGCTAGTACCCATCATGGCAGCAACCCTCGGACACTGTGGACGCCAGAAATAAGAGAGAAAATCAAGTTGCAGTAAAAGGCCTTATGTGTAATGTTGCCTCGTGCAGCGGAATTGTGATATTCTTATTTGAATAATCATGAGCCACATAATATCAGTCAATTTTCTAGCTCTTAATAAGAATAACTTATAATTTGGTGTTACAACAATGTCATTACAGTCTGGCTTTCCTTATGACTAAACCAAAATGTGATTTAGAAGTAATGTCCAGCAAATACAGATATTCTTGTATTTGTGGAAAACTCACTTAAAATTTGGTATTCCTTTATTTCATGTAGCAATAACTGAGGATTACTACTCTGTACATGCATACATTCCATTTATGGATCTGCCTCAAAGAAGGAGTCAACTGTAAACCTGTAAACTATTGTCAATCTGTAAACTATTAAACTTTCAGCTCACATGAGTTGAACACTCCTGCTTTAATTAATACCTCAGTAGTCAGCCAATAGCATTAAAAATTTGTTTTGCATATTTGCTTTATTAATTGAATGCTGATAAACATATGGCTTCTGTTTCAGTATTATCATATTGATGACTTAAGTGAGTTCTGAAGTAGTCTAATCCCTATAAAGCTCTTTGTCATTTATTTGCAATATGCTAGGCCACAATCTTAAAGTAATTTAAGAATACTAGTGTGTGCTTGTTCTTTTTCTTTTAATAAAGTCAGTTATTGGTTTTGCTGTTTTAATCATAAAGTTCAGAAAGTGTGTGGTAGCTTTCCACTTGATTGCTTTATTTTATTATGAAATATATTGTATATCCTTAGAATGTTGAAGTATCAAATCCAGTCTTGAGATGTTTTCATTATAGTAGGGGGTTTATTGCCCAAGGATAATGCCAATCTGTACTCAAATGAGTGTTTGCCGAGACTAAATGATAACAGCTGTTTTCAAAGTCAATATATCCACTTAAAGAAAATGAAGTGATCTGAGAATTTTAATTACCAGTGTATGAAAAATGTGTCTCTCAGCACTGTGGCACTGATAGTATAAAGCAGCAAGAACGAAATAATTCACAAAGGGAAGCTGTAATATTATAAGGCACTACAATAACTTTTTTTGTTAATTCTGTTGAGAATTTTAAAGAGGAAAAACTATAATGACTAGTTCGGGCTTGAAGAAAAAAAAAATTCTTAATAAAAAATGATTTTTCATTAAATATATCAATTGTCCAACTGATTTTCTAAACCTGCATTCTCCAGTACAGGAGCTAAAGACTATCACAGTAGTATAGGGGTACTTGTTACGGAAGCAAAAGCTCAATTTAGAGTCATTCAAGGTAGATAAATAGATGAATAGTGGAAACTGTATTAATCCTGAAGATAAATTGCTGGGTTACAGCAGCAGGCAACAAAAGGCAGAAATATATAGTACATATAATAAGAATGATCATATTCTTAAATGGGTTACCAAGATATGCTGGATGCCAGATCAACACTGTGGGCAAGATAAGATCCAGCCCTGGACAGGGCACTAGCCCATTGCAATGTCTTGCCCACAATGTAAATTAGGTTTATAGGGTCAATATTGTGACCTGTACATAGTATAATGAAATTCTTATATTACATGCATGTGCTAATCAACAGGTAACACATCGCCAGCGGAGGGCCTGAAGAAAAATGTCACTAAGACATTGAGAAACTTCAAACAGACAATGGCCTGGCACAGAATTCAAACTTGGGATACTGAATTTGGGAAGCAGCAATGTTAACCGCTTCACTACTGTGCCACTCTGGTTACAAGAGAAAGAACACATTGTTTACAAATGGAAGTCATAAAAGGTGACTTATATTATGTAAATATTGACTGAACCATTCTTTTTACTGTAAATGTTTCATGTATGTTACAAGGAATAATTAGCTAGAAAATATATTATATTCTGCATAGCAATCTAATATACCACTGATACAAAGCATCCATAGAATATTCTATTATAAATATTTGAGAAATACTTGTAATTTCAAATAAGTTAGGGATTTTGCAATAACAAATCACTATTTTTATTTGAGCAGAATGTTGGCTCAGAAGTTATCAAAATTACAGTCCTGCTGTCCTGGGTTCAAAAAAAAAAAGTTGATATTAACATGTTTTTGAATCTAGCAGAGGTTTATATTGACTGGAGAAGAAACCTTTGCTACTCTTTCAAAACATAGACCTACTTCAACTGTGTAATGTCTGAGAACTTTAAATAACTCCTTGTAGCATTCAATAGGATTTCAACTGGATCTGGTCTTTAACTTGGCCATTTTAAATCTAACCTCCTTCCTTTTTTGAGCTATTTTGTTTTATATTTGCTTGAGTGATTCAAAGAACTATCCTGTTGCAAGAGCCATTTTCATCTAAGCTTCAGAATTTTCAAAGACAGTCTCTCATTCTGCTTAAGTATTCTCCAGTACATTCACCAAAGCATACAGTATATTGATCAAAGACAGCAAACTGCCCAGGCTCTGAAAATGCCCCAAACCAGAATGTGCAACACCATTTCTGCATTGTTTGGCATGAGCTTCACTGCAGCCAGCAAAAGCATCTATCTATAAATTAGGAAAACCAGATGACGGGTGCTGGATGTGAATGCTAAGGATCAGAAACAATTCACTTTACATAAGCAACATGTAGCATTGTCCCTATACACAGCACAAATAAGAAGACATGGGACAAGATTTAAAGTAAGCAAATAAAAACAAATCTAAATAAAACATCAACTTTGAATGAATAATAACAAATAAAATAGCATAAAAACATTAAAAGATAAGGTATGTCATCAAGTAATAAAAATAATAATTTAAGTATTTAAATAGTATTTCAAAGATGATAAATCGGATTGAATTCTAAGGCAGGTTGTAATGAAGGAAGTTTTCAGTCTTGAATTAATGTTAAAATATCAATAGAGTGTGCTTCTCTTACACATAATGGAAGACCATTCCAGAAATTTGGTGTACAGTAGGCAAATGCTGTGTCACCAATTGATTTTTTCTTAACTGAATCAATGAGCAAAAGACCAGCCTTAATAGAGCAAATAGGACGTGCCGGTGTGTAACTAGCTCAGCTGAGTAAGGCGGTACAAGTTCATGCAAGGCCTTATTTAACAGAAGAACTTTAAAATCAGCTTTTGCTTGTACTGGTAAAAAGGGCAAAGAAGACAGAATGGGTGTTATGTGCGCAGATGTTTTTGTCAAGATTCTAACTGCAGCATTCTGAACAAGCTAAAAACTACTAGTAGCACAACTAGGAAGACCAAAGAAAAGGGCATTAAATTAATCAATTCTAGAAGAAACAAATGAATGAATGTATTAATGTTTCTTTATCATGATAGAATAGATTGGATTCTTGCAATATTACTAGGAAGAAAAAAGAAACGCAGCCTAGAAATGTGACTGGTACGCGACCAGTATCGAACATCATTCCAAGATTTTTTCATAGTCAAACTTTCCAAAATAGAACAGTTATCAATATTAACAATAAAGTTCTCACACGAGTGTCCATATTTGCATGGTTTAAAAACCAATTACTCTGTTTTATCAGCGTTTAAGAGCAGAAAATTAATACCCATTCATTCTTTTAATTTCTGAGAAGCGTGCCTATAAATATAGGAGTTGGGAATGGTCACTTGGCTTTACAGGTATATATAGTTTTGTATCATCAGCATAATAGTGGAATTTAATACCATATTTACAAATGATATAACCAAGGGGAAGCAGGTAGTAGTTGATCGATCAGGCATATTGTGCTTGATGCAAAAACATTAAGTTGATAAGTGTAAAATTTGGAAATCTGGGATTCCTGTAGTCTTTTTAATTATTCTTTGTTTTGAAAATGTCTTTCCTTTTAAAATTAAATTCTAACAAAGAACTGCAAACGTACCCTCATACATCTACAGATGTGTGGAAAAGTATTCAATCCCCTCGGAAGTCATCATAGTTTTCTACATGATAAGAGGTTATTCCACATATTTACTGTAATTCAGGATTTTTAATGTGAACTCTTATGCCATAACAATACTTTTCCAATGTCACAATAAACCATTTTCTATACATATTTAACTGAAGAAGAAAAATTTTAACAGTTAGTGTTTGAATAAGTATTCAAGCCCTACACATTAATCAATACTTCGTCAAGAACATTTTTGCTGCAATAACACCCTTAATTCTTTTGGGGTGAGTTTATACGCATTTTGCACATTCTTCAGGACTGATTCTTCCCCATTCTTCTTGGCAGAATTTATAGAGATCCTGTAGGGAGGTGGGATGGTGTTAAAAATACCAAATGGATAAATACAGGGTGTCCCAAAAGTCACTATACACTTTTAATAAATTCCTAAAAATTACACAAGAAACTGAGTTTATTAATATTTCTAGCATCAACAAAGGAGTCATTGAAGCACTTGCTAGGCTTGCCATCATGTTCCAACGCCTTGAAAACTAGTTGTATACCTCCACATGAGTGCCTCCATTTTCGGCAACTTTCAGCCACCTTTGGATGCAAGCCTCTCCAACGTTTTGCAGCATCTTATCCCCAACCTGCATGCTGTGTGGATTATTTCCTCAAACTGCGACAGGTTATCCGGCTTCGTGGCATACACCTTTCTTTTGACATAGCCCCACAAAAAAAAAAAAAAAGCCACAAGGTGTAAGTTGAGGAGAGCATGGAGCCCATTCGAGGGGATCCCTTCGAACGATCCATCAGCCAGGAAACTTAATGTTCAGGAAATCTCTGGGAAGGGGCTCTATCTTGTTGAAAAAAGACATTAGCAAGGTCACTCCTCTCCTGAAGTTGTGGCACAGCAAATTCCTGCAGCATCTCCAGGTAATTTCCCCCTATAACGGTGGTCACAATAGAAAAAGGAAGTGTATTGTGACATTTGGGACACCCTGTATTTGTACAAATCTATTGTCATGCAGACATTTGAGGACTTTCAAGAGGATTGAATACTTTTTCACACCAGTGTATTAAATGGTCTGCAGACTGATACTTTCATCACAACAACTAAACAATGGCAGAGCATCCAATAAAATAAGGGCAAAGGAAATGAAGCCAAGAATATCAAGAAAAACCTAAACATTGTTATATAATAGTAAAACTAGACACTAATCAGTTCAAAGACATACTTTGGTTTGAGTCAAACCCCTGTTTTTGCTGGTCTGTCCAAAGCCTGCTATTTCAAAAAGATCTATACTCACCCTAAAGGAGGGGTTCTGAAAGCCGGTCCTGGAGCCCCAGTGTGATTTCAAGTTTTTTTCCCCCCAACCAGATTCATAATCAGTGACAACAACTGATAACACTGATCTCAGTTAATTACCTTGTATTTTTTTCTTATTCTACATTCAGAAAAGCACAGCAGTATGAATTTTACATTTATAATGCTTAAGTCTCTTTTCTTGATTTCATTATATTTTGCCCTTTCTCTGTGTAGTTTGCGCCCTACATTTTATCTTTTTAATAACAACAATTAAAAATGAGTAGCTCAGACACCCAGGCATCACTCCTCTATTTAGTACGTAATGGATTAATTAAACAATTAGAACACATGGAAAAGTAGAATGAGAATAAAGATGAAAATATTGCTAAAAAGAAAAAAAAAAATCATTATCCCCAAATAACTGCTTAGCAAATTTTAGGGTTTTTTTTTTCTAATTTCTATATTGGTCCCAAAACACAGAATTTGGGAAATAGTTCCCTCAAATAGCCCAGAACTTCAATTAAAAACAGAAGGTGGTTGGAACAAAAACCTGCAGCCACAGTGGGTCCCCAGGAATGAGTCTGAGATCCCCTTCCCTAGAGAATCTCTAATAACTTTTATCTTTTTATTTGGAACAGATAAGTGTCTTGGTGGGACTGTGGGATTTTTTTTTTTGTTACATGCTGACAGATGTATCTTAATATTCAATATTGATGATGATAATAAAGTCATATTTGGATTAACTAGGTTCTTGGTCATCTTAAGCACCCCATGCATATTGATGGAATTTAGTGAGAAAGCCTGCCTTATTTAGATTATCTCCATTTGTGAATAATCTGTTTTATTGTGAAGTTTTAATTCTTCTAAAATTTCTTTGAAACTCCTCTCAGACATGGGCATCAAAGCCTTTCCACTCTAATTTTGAGGTGATATTAGTTAAGACCAAACTCAAATATAAGATATGTTTCATATCTCACCTTTCATTTTCATTATTATTTGTAATAATTTGCTCTAGTTTTAGTACACTGGTTGCAAACAAAAACACTTTAAAAGGAGATAAAGCTAGGAGGTAAATTCATTAAAGGGAAACCATTTTGATTTTTACTGATTGAATAATTGCAAATTGCAGCCTATAAATATGATTTGTTAAGTTAGCTCACCATAATCTGTTACTAGAACTGGAATGAAGATTTTCTATATTCACATGTATTAAAAAGTTAAAAACTGTGAGGCTTATACATTCTCACAGCACCACAGCCAGAAGCACAGGAACTTTTTGCATCATTCATTAAGACCACTTGCTCTTACTGTAGGTCCTTGATATGTGATTTTCAATTCTTGAGCCACATTTATTTATAGATAGTCTTGTAGTCTTTTGCATACCTACGAGCAAAAAACAGAGTAAGTCCGGAAACACATTATAAAATGTAAATATTGAATACCTACATACAAAAATTTGTTACATGCATTTTACATTTTCAGTCATCATATTATACAGGCATTTGCTAGTAAGTGTGATCTGACTAGACATTATGCAGGTTGTAAAATTAATTAAGATGTGATTCGTGGGAGAAAGTATAATGGGCAGCTCCTGACAACCTGACCTAGATGTGAAATGCAAGAAGCAAAAATAGCAGTACTTTAATTAAGCAATATTATTTCCAGTATCTTTTAATCTTATTACAAAAATTTCTGAACTGGCATATCATAAACTTTCAGTGTGCCTATTATTATTATATTTACTCACTCGTCAGACCAATACCAGGCCAAAAAATAAATACTAAGCTAAAGTACAACATTCAATAAAATAAAAAAAATAATAATAGTTTTAAATTAACAATTGCTATTGCACAGAATTAAAGAGCAGCAATATGAAGCACAGAGAATGATAAAGGTATCAAAAGGTGTCAGGCCTTAGGGAATAAAGTCTGGAAGGATAAATCCATACTGCGGTAATTTATTTATATATATATATATATATATATATATATATATATATATATATATATATATATAAACTACAGCTAGATTAAGCTGTTCTTATGAAGGAAAGGCTGTTCCACTACAATGGTTCAAAAGCTGAAACCTGACAAGGAATAGATTTGCTCAGCAATTGAACCTCAGTTGAATAAGCCTGGCTGTTCTATACTGCATGGTGTAGCAAAATTGGGAAAGTACACATATTTGATTGTAACTTCTGTATTTGCATTACCTGCGGACTTTTCACCCTTACTTTTCAATAACAAAATGAAAAGATAATACATAGGTTGTCAAATCTAATCTTAGACAAAAGCAAAATAAAATAAATCAATAACAACAACAACATTTATTTATATAGCACATTTTCATACAAACAGTAGCTCAAAGTGCTTTACATATTAAAGAATAGAAAAATGAAAGACATAATTATAAAAAATAAATCAACATTAACATCGAATAAGAGTAAGGTTCAATGGCCAGGGGGGACAGAAAAAACAAAAAACTCCAGACGGCTGGAGAAAAATAAAATCTGTAGGGATTCCAGACCATGAGACCGCCCAGTCCCCTCTGGGCATTCTACCTAACATAAATGAAACAGTCCTCTTTGGATTTAGGGTTCTCACGGAAGGGCTTGATGATGATGATGGTCACGTAGACTTCTTCCTTTTAATCCGTCCATCATTGTTGGAGCATCATGAAGCTTTGAGTAGGTGGAGGTGGTGCAGGCCACCACCACAAAGAAACCGGAAAAAGAAACAGAAAAGAGAGTAGGGGTCAGTACCGATTTTAGAGCCACCATGAATAGTTGTTATGATGAATTGAACATACAGAGTATCAGGATTAAGTTAAATTACGATTAAAATGAAGTTATAAAAAGGCCATGTTAAAGTAATGTGTTTTCAGCAGTGTTTTAAAGTGCTCTACTGTATCAGCCTGGCGAATTCCTATTGGCAGGCTATTCCAGATTTTAGGTGCATAACAGCAGAAGGCCGCCTCACCACTTCTTTTAAGTTTTGTTCTTGGAATTCTAAGGAGACACTCATTTGAGGATCTGAGGTTACGATTTGGAATATAAGGTGTCAGACATTCCGATATATAAGATGGGGCGAGATTATTCAAGGCTTTATAAACCATAAGCAGAATTTTAAAGTCAATTCTGAATGACACAGGTAACCAGTGTAGTGACATCAAAACTGGAGAAATGTGTTCGGATTTTCTTTTCCTAGTTAGGATTCTAGCAGCTGCATTCTGCACTAGTTGCAAACGATTTATATCTTTTTTGGGTAGTCCTGAGAGGAGTGCGTTACAGTAATCTAGTCGACTGAAAACAAACGCTGAACTAATTTCTCAGCATCTTTCAGTGATAAAGAGGTCTAACTTTACTTATGTTTCTTAAGTGAAAAATGCTGTCCTAATGATCTGATTAATATGTGATTTAAAATTCAGATTACAGTCAACAATCACCCCTAAGCTTTTCCCTCCGTCTTGACTTTTAATCCTAATGTATCCAGTTTATTTCTAATAGCTTCATTGTATCCATTATTGCTGATCACTAAAATTTCAGTTTTCTCTTTATTTAACTTGAGAAAATTACTATTCATCCATTCTGAGATACAAGTCAGACATTGTGTTAGTGAATCAATAGAATCAGGGTCATCAGGTGCTATTGATAAGTACAGCTGTGTGTCATCAGCATAGCTGTGGTAGCTCACGTTGTGCCCTGAGATAATCTGACCTAACGGAAGCATGTAGATTGAGAATAACAGCGGACCCAGGATAGAGCCTTGTGGAACACCATATTGGATATCATGTGTCTTCGAGTTGTAATTCCCACAACTAACAAAATATTTTCTCCCTGTCAGGTAGGATTCAAACCAATTTAAGACACTGCCAGAGAGGCCCACCCATTGACTAAGGCGATTTCTAAGAATGTTGTGATCAATGGTGTCAAATGCAGCACTCAGATCTAAGAGGATGAGAACAGATAAATGGCCTCTGTCTGCATTTACCCGCAAGTCATTTATTACTTTAACGAGTGCAGTTTCTGTGCTGTGATTTGTTCTAAAACCTGACTGAAATATAACAACAAGAACAAAATTGACTAGGACAATATACAATTTATGACATCATACATCAGTAAATGCCAATAATGTGAATGAAAAACAAAAACATGAAACCATTATGATATATATGTAGAATTACACTCTTATTTCTTGCATTAGTTATTTAAAACTAAAAATAAAATTGTTGGTTGTAAGATTTTGGAGATCTGGTGATACAGCAGAGAGTTAAAGGTTGTTACTGACCAGAGTGACTGCTTTTGGCAAAAAGCTATTCATATCAGGTCACATGGCTTTATTTCCATACCATCCATAAACAGTATTGCAGAATATATTGGCATGAAATAATGCTCCCCAGGACCTTGGTGCAACATACATAAACACAGGACCAGCACATGACAGGTAAAGAACTATACTATAAATAAAATAAAAAATAATACCAACAACTAATATTATAAACAACAAGTGTAACAAAAGGATTGCATATAAACAAGCTACTAGGAACAGATCTGAGGGCAGGGGGCAGCACAGAGTTCAGGCTTTGGACAGCAAAGAGGTAGAAGCTGTTGCAGAACTGGTATGAAAACTACAGTGCCTTCTGCCAGATGGAAGTGGGACAAAAAAAAGAGACCATGGTGGGGTTGGAGCACTACTTCACAATGCTATAGGCTTGGCAGAGGTAACCCGTTATAAAGATGTCTTTAATGGAGGGCAGAGAGGTCCCAATGTGTCAAAGGTCTTCATCATTATCTAAAGAGAAAAAAAAAAAAAACGTTAGTTCCCAAAGTGCAGTTTCCAAACCAGACAGTGATACAGCTGGTCAGAATGCTCTTAATGGTGCCCCTGTAGAGTGTGGCAAGAATGGAGGGAGGGTGGCTTGCGTTCAGTGGAGACACTGCACTTTATTGGCCATTGAGGTGGGGTTAATTGACCAAGTAAGGTCAGCTGCAAGATGGATACAAGGGAACTTAGTGCTCTTGACCAATTCCACTCCAGATCCCTCAATGAGCAGTTGACAGCATGGGCCTTCCTGAAGTCAATAATAAACTATTTTTTTCTTGTCCACATCAAGAAACACCTGCACTAAGCCACCAATCATTGTGCCTCCATTCTATAAGCTGACATCCCCATTGCTGTTGTGACCCACCACCATAATGTCATCCACAAACGTAATATTGGTTGAAGAGCTATACACAATCATACAATTATGAGTTAGCAGAAGCAGAGTGAACAAAAGTGGGCTGAGTAGACAGCCATTGAAATCTTTGTAAAGATATGTCAGCTGGTTTGCACACTTCTTTGAGCAATCGGCTAGATATGTTGTCATTTCCTGCAGCCATATATTGATTTATATTTTAAGTTCTTCTCACATTAGCAGTGGAGAAACAAAGTATCTGTTCCTATTGAGAAGCAATGAACTTCCTCACAGGTATGTCATTCAGGGCATCAACCAATACAAAGAAGTTATTTAGAACATCTGAAAGGGAGCATAACCAATGCAAACAGGTGGAATGATCTTATAGTCCGGGAATGCTTGGAATCCCTGCCACCTGCACCATGGTGCCCTAAAAATGACTGGATTTTCTTGTCATACCATGCTTAGCTCTTTTGACGCCCTAAGATAGGTTTGCCCTTGCTGTTCTGAGGGCTACCTTGTCACCTGACCTAAAGGCAGCATGTACCTACCTCCAATGTCACCCATGGTTTGATTGCACATATTCAGATTGCCTTTGAAACAGGTCACATCATTTATAGAGGTTAGGAGCACGCGCTGAAGCTCTTTTTAAATTAGCTCATTACTGATGATGCATACTCCTCTAGCTTCATCAGATGGCCATAATTGGCAGCTGTTTTAATCATGGCACTGTGTGTGATCAAAACAGCCCTGTTAGGCTGAAACAACAACAACAACAACATTTATTTATATAGCACATTTTCATACAAACAGTAGCTCAAAGTGCTTTACATAATAAAGAATAGAAAAATAAAAGACACAATAAGAAAAGAAAATAAGTCAACATTAATTAACATAGAATAAGAGTAAGGTCCAAATGCCAGGGTGGACAGAAAAAACAAAAAAAAAAAACTCCAGACAGCTGGAGAAAAAAATAAAATCTGTAGGGATTCCAGACCATTAGACTGCCCAGTCCCCTCTGGGCAAAACATCTCCCTTTGGCCACACCATGATTTGCCAAGTGGTTTTTGAGTGACCAGTAACCTTTTTGTGATAATAGTATATGAAATAGATTTTTATCATGCTGAATGAGGTCTTTGATCATATTGCCTA
Organism: Polypterus senegalus; assembly: GCF_016835505.1. NCBI lineage: Eukaryota > Metazoa > Chordata > Cladistia > Polypteriformes > Polypteridae > Polypterus > Polypterus senegalus. The sequence goes on from NC_053155.1 coordinate 157,244,815, forward strand.
ACAAAAGATGTATACACATCCTGAATACAGTCCAATTTCAGTCCTAGAATTTTTATGCTGTCCAAATAGAATGAGTAGATGCTTTTGGTGACTGTACAATAAAAAAGGATGATCATTCATTGGATAGGTTCAGCTTATCAAGGCAGGGAAAACATGTGCTCTTCAGCTTTTGATATGAAGTGAGCTGCAGCCTGTGGTGATGACAATAAATTTACATGATAGTGTTACCATCAAAAATATAACACTATTTATAGCCAAGGGATTGCATCATAAATCCACTAACATTTTCACTATGTTTGGAGTTGTCAAGTCCAGATTGTTGATGGAACACCGACTAGCTAATTGATCACCTATCCATTCAATGTGTTATCCCATCTCTATCTGTGATTAGGCCAATCAGAGCAGTGTTGTTATTAAAAACATAATTTGTTCTCCAGACGGGTCACTGGTTGGACGATTATCAGATAAAAAGGAGAAAAAGAAGAGAAGACATAATACACCCCGTGGGATTATCACTGATGTCTGCTCAGCTTCATTGTCTACTATGTGTTACTCAGAAAGAAAAAAAAAAAAACAGACCAAGAGACACTTGGCATAACCCAATTCCATATTAATGATTTTGCTCTGGAGAAGCTCTGGTAAAAGTGGGTTAAATGCTCAACCAAAACCTCCAAATAAAATCTAACAAACAACAATCCCAAATAACTTTAGGGCAAATTGACTTTACTGTCTGAGATATTTAAAACCTAATTTACAGACTTGCACACAACATTGCTTGGAGTCATTTTCCCACCAGGCACTGTGTGTTATTTAAAAAAAAAAAAATCAGAAAATGGGGAATTAAAATTTTAACTTTTTAATATTTGGTCCCAGATAAAATATCCATTGCAATGCAATGCCTAAGACTGAAAAATTTTAATAGCTTGTAGTGGACACCAGACCTTAGACATTTTATTTTGTGACAAGTCCAACAGTTCCCATGAACATTGTATTGAGCTTTCCAAATTAGGCAGAGGAAGTTGAAAACAGATGTTTGGCCAAAACATTTCTCTGTGTCATGGCTTTAGAGAAAACATTCAAAATAAGCACAGGATGTTCTCTCTTTGAGATTCTAACACAGTTTTTTGATGATGAAATTGACGTAGTGGTGGATGTCTCAGAAACTGGAGACAAAATTGAGTTATATCTTGATTATACACTATATCTGTAATGACAATGATTCACTTTGAAGATGAAACACCTACCACCAATACATACAGCTCTCATGCCCAAAAAGAGAACATGTTTTGGTTGATCACTTCTCATACTTGTCAAGGTAGACTTAGCACTGCAATAATAATCAGACTGGTCCAGGTCCCAAGCAGAAACACCGTCTCCAACATCCAAGATGTTTTTTCATATCATAATTAATATAGAAGATTTCCCTTGAGATGACCAACTTAGAGGGGAAACAAGTGTAAAATCTATGGACTGAGCTTGATCAGACCACCTTACAAACCAGTGTTGGCAATCTGGATATATACACCAAATGGCAAAGGATCAGCCAACCTACTCAACTGGCAGGGCCATATTTCCAACTACATTAGAAACATTCCTAGTGTTTACCGGAACCACATACTTTGATAACAGACAAAACAAAGTATGGTTGACAAGAACATAACAGATTGAAAGAGATGTGTAGGATGAATGGGCTAAATGGTTTCTTTATAATCTTCAACCCTGTACAACTATCAATGAATGATTGATTCTATTCCATAGATACTGGCCTTTCAGATAGTACATGTCAAACACATCATACCCCTGTATACACTATACCAGTTGTTACTGTATTCAATAATTTTTCTTGTTGGAGTGCAATATTCTGGTATAAACAAAAAGATATAACTGTGTCCGTATAGATATCTAAATCATCAGTTTTCTCTGAAAATATCACAGATTGTTGACTCCTCGTTTTGAACTCTTTCCACAACCTCATAAATCACTTACTGTATTGCATGTATGTGGTCCAAGATGTTCATGGTGTCCAATAGAACAGCAAGGTAAACATTTGCTATAGCAGAGGTCGAAGGTTTATTGCTTTTCAGTAGAACATCTGACCAGTAGCTTGTACATGGATAGTTCAGATTTGAATGTGGAGGGATTCAAGTCATCTATAGTAATAGCTGTACAGCCGGGGTATTCATAGTCAGCATATCAAACCTGAAAAGTTTACATTACAATAGTAGAACATTCATTGCAAACAGAACAATAAATTCAGACACATGAACAGTTTGTAACAAACAAATTCTTGATTAGGTAAGCAGAATCTGTCACTGAAACACGATACATTAGTAATATAGAAGCATGCTCTACCCCTTTACTTTTATTGCAAAGCTCATAACATTGAGCAGGTCTAAAAAGACTAAATGTTATTCTGAACGAATGACAGACTCATCACAGTTTAAATCATTCAACCAAGTGTCAGGAGAAGTGCCTACAGGAGATCACCACATGGCCAGGCCTACAACAGGGTCCTTTCGGGCACAGCCTAAAAATGTAACACAAAACTACCCTAATGTGGGCAAACCACCTGCTGGAGGAACAGGGGCAAGGTGCAATGTAACTTGGGCGGTGATCAAAGGCCTTGGTGGACTGGAACCCAGATGCATAAACTGACTCTTGGAAGAAGGAATGCCACATCTCTTTTGGTGGGGAGGAGCTGGAGTTGATGGGTGAGTTGGAGAGATGCAACTAGATATAGTTGGTCTCATGGCCACCCACTTACTTGGCTCTGGAACCATACCCTTCAAAGGATACTGGATTGTAATGGATTGGAATGAGGGGACTGCCTCTGTGTGGCTGAAAGGTCACAGAGGGGAGACCCTGACTGTCATATGTCCCAAATGTTAGTACATAACCAGGCCTTCTTGGAGTCACTGGAGGGAATCCTGGATATTGTCCCAACTAGGGACTCCGTAATTCTGCTAGGAGACTTCAATGTCCACCTGGGCAATGATCGGGACATCTGGAGATGGATGATTGGGAGGATTGGCCTCCCTGATCTAAATCAGAGTGTTGTTTTGTTATTGGGCTTCTGTGCTAGGTGTGGTTTGTCCATAACGAAAACCATGTTGGAACATAAGATGACTCATAAGTGTACCTGGTACCAGAGCACTTTAGGAGAAAGATCTGTGATCAATTTCATAATCGTATATTCAGATTTGTGGCGGTATGTTCTAGGTCCTCAAAGGAAGAGATGGGCAAAGCATTCAACTGATCATCATCTGGTGGCAAGTTGGGTCAGATGGTGGGGCAGGCACCTGGACAGACCTGGAAAGCCCAAGCGAGTAGTGAGGGTTTACTGGGAACAGGGGGGGACCCTTATCCAAAAGATTTTCAACTCCAACCTCCGAAAGAGCTTTTCAAACATCTCAGAGGAGGTTGAGGACATAAAGTCCTAATGAGCAGTGTTCAAAGCCTCCAATATGGAAGCAGCTTTAAAGAGCTGTGACCTGATGATGCCATTGGTTCTGCTAAAATTAGCAACCCAAGGACCCAATGGTGAACACCTGATGCCATCAGGCTGAAAAAGGAGGCCTTCTGTGGATGGTTAGCATAGCAAACTCCCCAGGCAACAGAGAGGTGCAGACAATCCAAAAGGGCTGTGGCCTCGATGGTCAGGGAACCAAAACCCTGGGTGTGGGAGGAGTTCAGAGAGACCATGTGTTTTATCTTGGTAGAGTAATATATTTTGCTCTACTTTCCCCTATTGTATTATTAACTAGCAAAATACCCGCGCTTCGCAGCGGAGAAGTAGTGTGTTAAAGAAGCAATGAAAAAGAAAAGGAAACATTTTGAAAATAACGTAACATGATTGTCAATGTAATTGTTTTGTCACTGTTGTGAGTGATGAGTGTTGCTGTCATATATATATATATATATATATATATATATATATACACATATATATATATATATATATATATATATATACATATATACACACACACACACAAACATATATATATATATATATATATATATATATATATATATATATATATATATATATATATATATATATATATATATATATATATATATATATATATATATATATATATATATATATATATATACACACACATATATAAACATATACATACATATCTACATATATACACACACAGCTATTTCAGATCAGTGCAATACGCTGCTTGTTAAAACGGATAACTCCGCTCTTACGCAAGTCTGCGTGGATATTATGAACTATCGATTTGTTCAAGTTCTATTTAAATTTTAAATAGAAGGAATTTTTATTTAGTCGACAGAAATATCTTTGGTAGGAATGGTAAAACAGACAGGAATATTATTCCTGAATAAATCAACTCAAACCTTAAACAACTTATAATATTTTGCTCTCCATAAAAATATATCCTGTCTAAATTATACAAGTTAGAAATAAAGTAAACATTAAAAGAACAAACATTCAAATTTCTTTACTCTTATGTAATTTTATATTTTATAAAAATAAACTTAGATTTTAAATATCCCAAAAGATTTTGCTCTCCATAAAAATATATCCTGTCAAAATTATACAAATTCAAATATGAACATGCTGCATAACAAAACCTGGAAATATAAATAAAATGTGTTCCTTTCAGCAATAACAAATCAAATCATTCAGTTGTCTTTGCTCATATGTCATTTTAGAGCTGGACGCCTGGCATCTTTTTTTGGCCACAGGTTCGTTTCTGTTTGGTGTGAGGTTCTGTGTTGTGGAGATTCTCAGGATGGATTGCAGGTGCTCATCAGTGAGGCGACTCCTGTGTGCTGTTTTGTTAGTCTTTATCACTGAGAAGAGCTTCTCACACAGATATGTGCTACCAAACATGCACAAGGTTCGAGCCGCATGTAGACGGACTTTTTGTTCTTCAAAGTCACCAAAGCGCCGTGCAAACTCAGTGCGCTCAGTTTATCAGCAAAGTGCGATTTGGGAACACCGTAGTGACGACTTGGTTTAACATTACTTGGTAACAGGGAAAGTGGGGCAAGTGGTTGTGTCTCCCATAAAAGCAGCCTCAATTGAAATCACTTTGTGATTGTGCACGGGTAAAACGTCCGCTGAAGTGTCAGATTCTTATTTAATTCTTCTGCTTTCTGTATCTTCTGCATTGCATTCAGGTCTTTCAGGTTACCCTGATGTTTTGTTTTATAGTGCCGTCTTAGATTAAATTCTGTAATTACAGCCACAATAGCTCCACAAATGAGACACACGGGTTCAGTAAACATATACTCAGCCTCCCATCGGTTTTTAAAGGCTCTATTTTCAGAATCAACTTTTCTCTTCAGCATCGTGTGAGCTAGCGTTGCATTATGGGATCTGTAGTTTATTGTGTTACCAGCGCTTCATATACCCGGCTTTAATAACAATAATACAGTATATAAAATGATCTCGGGCGGATATAATTACATGCCGGGCGGATGTGGCCCGCGCCCTTGAGTTTGACACATATGGACTAAATAGAACTTGAAAAGATATATTTTTCAAATGTGATCGCGCAATTCAGATAGAGTTGACGCAAGACTACAGCCTGCATGCCTCAATTAGTCATCCTCCCTCACCCTTACTTTTTACCGCTCATCTAATGAATACACTGAGTATGGCTTTACCAAAACAATCATTGATGGCGAATAAAGTATCCATTATTCGAGTATGTAGATCGGGTTATATATATATACATATATATATACCCGCGTATCGCAGCGGAGAAGTAGTGTGTTAAAAAAGCTAGAAAAAAAAAAGGGAACATTTTAAAAATAACGTAACATGACTGTCAATATACAGTATTTGTTTTGTGAGTGTTACGGTCATCAAGGATTTGATTATCATTATTTCTTTCAATCAGGTTCGTATTTGTAGGATGTGTTGTGTTCAAGTTACATTCCGTGTTTGTCAATCGTTGTAAAGATGACAGGTTTCATTCATCGATTCGTTTCTTACTGCATCAATAAACAGCTCGTCTTCTTCTTTATCTGAGACCTGACACCCTGCATGCACGTTTTTTTACACTGTCTTCCTTTAGCGGGACATTGACTTTTTCCAACGTGTGCTTTGTTTCCGCAGTATTTATGAATATGCTTGTATGTATGAGACGCTTCATATTTTTTGCTGCCTTTTCAATTGTGTAATTCGGTTTTTGTTCAGCTCTTTGGAACTGTTGCCTTTTATCTGTGCACTGCGTCAGTTCACGTGAGCCGCTCGGTGTACATGCATCGAAGGTTCCCAGCTGTGCTGGTGCCATCTCCTGCTATGTCCATGGCTGTATTTAATGTTACCTTAGTCCTGGCACTTAAAACTTTCTCTCGCAGTTTCGCTGAGTTTGTGTCAAACACCACCCTGACCATCTCATCTTCCTCTCCATAAGCACAGTCCTTCACCCGTGAATATTTACCCGTGGCAGTTTGCTATTGGATTGCCGCTGACGGACGGCCTTATATGGGCAGGCACTAAATTACAAACGCCAGCGGCAGCCTGTCTATGAACTTAATTTAAAGTGTAGGTTTACATCGTGCTTTGTTTCCGAAGTAGCAGAACTCATGAATATGGTTGTATATGTCACTCGCTCGCTTCTTATTGTTTCGCTGCCTTCTCAATTATATAATGCATGTTTTCTTCAGCGCTTTTTTGAGGTCTTCCTGGTTTTCTATGTACTGCGTGATTACGTGGGAGGCGTGATGATGTCACATGAAACTCCGCCCCCACGGCGTTCAAGCTCATCTCCATTACAGTAAATGGAGAAAAACTGCTTCCAGTTATGACCATTACGCGTAGAATTTCGATATAAAACCTGCCCAACTTTTGTAAGGAAGCTGTAAGGAATGAACCTGCCAAATTTCAGCCTTCCACCCACACGGGAAGTTGGAGAATTAGTGATGAGTCAGTGAGTGAGTGAGTGAGTCAGTGAGTGAGTGAGTGAGTGAGGGCTTTGCCTTTTATTAGTATACATATATAGCCTTAGAATGCCTAATCTCACAGACTTACCACTGTTTATATGTTATTATTGTATATACCTTATCCTCACCTTCCCTTCTATATATATATATATATATATATAACCTCAGGCAATTACATGTAGTAAAAAGACAAGCAGGAATTAAGTTACACATAAAATAATGTATTATTGATAATATTCATAAATAATAAAATGCAAAGTACATTTGAATATTGGAAACCATACAACCTGATTAAATGGTAATGTGTAATTCAGGTGGCACACAGACTTGTAGTTGCTTAAAATGTCTCTAGTTAAGGCATCATTGGTGCTCAGCTTTCTTCAGAACAGGCCACATGTCTGTTCAATATGTCTACTGAGCTGTGCTCTTCATTGTGTTGTCTTCAGTTTATGGTGTGATGGTCTTCATCAGTTGTTAGCAAGAGAAAGATACTTCTACATCATCACAGGTTAGCAAGAGATGCTTCTTTCAGATGTTAGTAAGAGAAAGAATGTGGTTGAGCAAGCAAATTTATGAGTTTTCTGCTCAACCCCTACAGCCAATAGGACATCATGGTACTTAAAGGCCTCTGAGACAAGCCAATTCCAAACAGCCATATCTCAGACCAATGGGGGAAATAGTACATCTTAACACCTGCCACCCAAACCATATGTTAAACATCCAGGCTTCCTTGCAGGGGGTTGAAAGACTTTAGCAGAGAAATACTCATCAAACTGGTTTAAGACACATCCCCCAAATCCTGTCGTAAAATTACAAAGAAACTTAGTCATAAATGGGGGCAAACATGAATGCCTCTCAAAGTAACACTAAATTACATTGCTTTGCCTAAATTACAAATAAAGACATACAAAACATTTATCAAGTTATATGCAAAATCTCACATCACAACACCAAGGAAAGTGACTGGTGATTTCAGAAATCTAAGGTTTTATTAAAAATACAAAGCAGTATAATCAGTTTGATTCAGATGTATTATTATTTCTACAAAGAAATTCATATGTGCCCTCTTCACACTGCAACCATCTACCACTTAGTGTGAATCATGGTTCTGTAGCTTATGTAAAATAACACAGAATGTTACAGGTAGGTGCTATTAAGAATAAATAATCATAGGACTGGAGTGCAAATCCGTCTGTTGTTACAAGCCACGAAAGAATATAACAGCTGTAGAAACAGAATCGTAGAGGTAGAGTCAAGATAATAAGCAGCAGTACATCTTTGGGAAGGGGAGTTGTCATAATTCCACCCATGGCTCCTGCTGTGAGCAAATAAGTGAGCAAGAAATACACTTGCCTCAAGAAAATACTGTAGTACCAAGAATCTGTGAATTAAATTTTTTTCAGTTTACTTTTGTTGTCACAAGCATGCCTTGGAAATGTGGAAGACACATTTTCTTAAACTGAAACATTTGCTACTTCTAAGTGGATGTATTCTGTAAGGCTTTTTTCACAATGGGACTATGGTATCCATTAGGCTCCATTATAAAACAAAAAAGATGACTAAGAGAGAGATATGTTCTTTATTTAAAAAATGTATAAAATATGCTTCACCTTACAATACAATTTTATGTGGCAAATTATATGTTATGATTATAAAGAAACACCTTCGATTTGAAAAATACCAAACATCCTTTACCACTGGGCAATTAAGTGAATAAGAATAACTAAAAATTAAACTTAATAATTAAGTTTTCCAAATGAACAGATAGTTAAATGAAGTTTAGAAATTTATTGGAAAATTACTTTATTTTCATTAAAGTTAAAATGACTAGGACAGAAGGCATAACTAGTACTAGTATAAGCCTACAATAATAAATTTTAAAGCAATTTTTTAGATTGCCACTTTTGCCAAAAAAAAAAGAAATCTAAATCTATGGCACCAATATCGTGGTGAAATTTTACACGGCCCTTCATATATTTTACTTCTCAAATTAGACATTCCTCTAAACAGTATTTGAGACTTGTTTCTGTTGAAAGCAGGTCAGCCATGCATTTCTTTAAATTCTTTCAGTGAATAGTTTGGTTAAGTTGTTTTATGTTTCCATTGTCTATGCTCCAGTCTCAAATATGATACGATATTAAATAAAAATCGCTTAGGATATAAAATTATCTTAGTATAGATGATGTCAGCATATCAAAATGATAGGTACAGTACCTTAAACATTAACCATTTTATTTCTGCCATACAAGGAGAACAAAGAAAAAACATAATTAAAAAATGTGGATGTCTCTTTGCTACTAAAGTTCATTGTTTCCTTAGATATGCATCTTTCCACACAACAAAGCTTTGCTGTGGTAAATATGAAAAAATGCCACAGAGTGCCACTTATTTTTGTGGCAGGAAAGCAGTGTGATAAGAGGTGTGTGTCTATTTATAAAATACAGCAGTCAAAAATGGTGTGTTCATAGCTCATTATTAGGCCAAAAAAAAAAAAAAACTACTTCTCTAAAGTGACATTTACAGGGTTCAGGAGAGCCAGAATGTACTTCTTTGGCAATAGTCTAAAGTCTAAAGAACACCTGGAATGGCTTCTAGCCCACTGTAAGGTACATCTAAACACAGACTAAATTGGAGGATCCAAATTAAAGTAAAATGAGCATGTTTGAGATGTAGGAGAAAATAAATGATCTGCTATTTGGTCACGTGATGTTTTTTTTGCTTCCATATTAGAAGACAACTTTTTCACACTTACACCAAAACACCGGAAAAACTCACTTCAAATTTAACATTCTGACTGATATTTTCAAATATCAGTTAAACTTGAGGTATGAGCAAACAGAAGAGCAAAAAGTGTTTAATTTTCTCAGAATATACAAGATGTAAAATAGAAAGGAACAGAACTACTGAAGTTTCCAATGGTGCATTACCCTTACACAGTGGACTCAAAAAGTAATCAGATCCCTTCACTTTCTGCACATTTGTTTGTATTGTACAGTAGATTTAATTTTAAATGCATAAATCTGCCATCTTTGCCGATCAATCAACACTTAACCTCTAAAGTTTTCAGAAAGATATATGAATGAGAGAGATCAGTTTTTGACATTTAATACATTTGTATAAGTATTTAGCCCCTTTGTAGACCTTCATGATATAAATGGTGGGGAGGAACAGATTTGGGTAAAGATATACTCTAAAACCATTTCTAAACCTTTGTGTTTTCCTAGGAACACAGTTGCCTCAATAATTGTGAAGTGTGAGAAGTTTGGAACCACCAGAACCATTCTAGAGTTGGCCACCCAGCCAAACTAAGGAGCCGGACAAGAACGCATTGGTCAGGAAAGTGACAAAGAACATAATGGTCACATAACTCTAACAAAGCTTCAGAAATCATCTACTGAGAAGAGAGGACCTTTTGAAAGAACAACCATCTCAGCAGAACTCCATCAATCTGGCATTCATGGTAGAGTGGCTAGACAGAATCCATTCTTGAGTAAAAGGCATGAGACAGCCTGCTTGGACTTTACCAAAGAGCATTTAAAGGACTGTGCTATGATCAGACAAGGACTGAACTCTTTGGGCTGAATCCCAAGCATTATGTCTGGTGAAAACCAGGCACTTCACCTGGCTAATACTGTCCCTACGTTGAAAAATGCAGGTGCCAGCATAATGCTCTCAAGACACTGCGGCTCAGTGGCAGAAATCTGCCAGGAATAAACTCCTCAAATCTAGATGTGCAAACGTTTGAGATTTACCAAGGAAATCATGAAGCCTTAATAGCTGCCAAAGGGGCTTATGCAAAGCAATGAATTATGGTTCTCAATACTTAGAGATTTAAGTTTTTGATTTCTAAAAAATTTGCAAACCTTTTTGAAAACATTTTTTCACTTTGTCATTATTTGCAGATTGATGTAAATTTATCAATTTAAAATTAAATCTAAAAATGCAATAAAGTGTGAGGAAGGTGAAGGGGTTGGAATACTTTCCGAGTCCATTGTATAAAGGAGTTGTGCTATATTGTAGTGACCTATTATGGGGCCATTAAAAAAACAGTACAAACATCCGAAATGTAAGATGGCATGTAACATTTTTGCTCCCTTTATACTTTCTTTAATGTACCCCCTTAATTTGAGAAAGATGGCCTATGTACATTTCCTAAGATGCTGGCACAGGCAACGAGCACTCTACAAATCTTTCTGACGAGACTAATTATGCTTACTGTAAAGACAAACGCTTTGAATTTAATTAACTAAGTCTGTTTGAAAGTGCAGCAGATCATTGTGCTTTATTATAAAATGAACCAAGATATTCTACCTTGCCACATCAAACTTTGGTTCTACAGTACATACCCTTTCAGCTTTGAAGCTTTACAGTAGCTTTGCTGTATTTTGAGTGAATCACATCAGCATGCAACACATGGTCTTTCTAGCTTCAAAATAGCAAAGAGTAATGCGAATTTAGGATGGTATCTGCATTGCTGAAATGTTAAAAATCATTAAAGGAGGGAGGGAAGGCAATAAATGGTTTAAATCTATTTTTTTTTGTTTCCTGTTGAGGAATGACATAGCATATGAAGAGTGGAACAGAGCAACTATTGCATCACAAAGGTGGAAAAGTGTGAGGAAAAACCCAAAAATTACCATAATGATAAGAGATCCATCCATCCATTATCCAACCCACTATATCCTAATTACAGGGTCACAGGGGTATGCTGGAGCCAATCCCAGCCATAAAAAGGACGCAAGGCAGGAAACAAACCCCGGGCAGGGTGCCAGCCCACCGCAGGGCACTCACACACACATACACCAAGCACAATTTAGAATCACCAATCCACCTAACCTGCATGTCTTTGGACTTTAAAAAAAAAAAAAAAAAATCCAGTTTTTATTCCTCCGCCTTTTTTTTTTACAGGATTATGAGACATTTGTAGGGCTGGGAGAAGAGCCAGCATGAGAATGAATGGAGCGTCCTTGCAACTTCATTGAAGTATTCCAAATGCTTGCACAAAAGCTATAGTGGTGGTACCAATGGTTATCAGTTTGCTATGCTTGAGGGACACTTGCCACAGCATATCAACATGCCCAGGCTGCAGGCATCACAAGTGAAAGAAGGACTGAGAAGACTATTTATTAGTGGTCCTGAAATGCACTGAAACCATGTCTAGTGCTGTTTCATGTCTTGTGCCCAGTGCTGCTAGGATAGGTTCGGCCTTAAACTGAACAAACCAGCAATCTCAAGTTCAAGTACTATGAATTCATGTTTTTAAAACTTAAACCAAAGTTAACAAAATTAATTAAATAAGAAAATTAATAAAAAAAATTCTAAAATTGTAAAAGAAAAAAGAATGAGCACTTTATGCATGAACTATTGCTAACCAAGACACCAAACCAGAAAACACATATCTAAAGTATCATTGAGGTATACAGAGAGATAGTCAGAAATATAATTTGCTCCTATATTTGAAGCAGTGCAGCAATGCTCTAGATATACTACAGAAGACAAAAGATGATCCTATGAACAGGTAACCTGTTTTGTTTAGCAGTATTATGTCATGGTTCTTGTTATATATTATTATGCAAGAACAAGCCGAGTATTCATTTCATTTTACTAGTTACTTTTGTATTTTTGTGTAAATAGTAACACAAGGCTATTCAATATTCTGGAAATGTATCATGTTTATAGCCAGTATTAGTACTCTGTTTTGAAAACTTTAGTTATTTGTACCACATTTGTAATTGATCATCTTCTATTCAATATGGGTGTCCCATCTGACTAGCATCAACTCAAATTCACAATATGAGCTGCAAAATGCTAACCCCTCACCCAATCAAAAACCACAATAGTTGCGCTTTAACATAATTTAACAAGAGAAAGTAAAAACCTTTTCTCAGTAAATCCACTGACCAATATCAGGAAACAAAAACAACTGAAAACACTGTATGACAAAGAGAAAATCTGAAACTTCCTTTTGTGTGTGTGTATTTGAAGTCCAAAGAAATAAACAGTATTTAAAAACTGAAAATAGAAAGTGAATACTTAACTTTCTTTTATGGTATATATCATTGAAGCACAGCTGCAGAATTTATTTTTATCTACTACAAAGAGTGTTTAGAAAGAATCAAACAATGGAATGCAATATGTGCCAAAAATTAAAAGAAAGAACAGTAGAATGATTTTAAAAAAAGGGAAGAAAACCAAAAGGATTTTTTACCTTTTTGTTTTTTAAAAAAAAACACACACTTCATAAAGTCTTATCTTAATTATGTTAGTATATAACTTCCCCACCAACACCCCAAATCACTTTATATATTAATCTGGAGTTTCTAACGTGTTATGGTAACCTACACTTGCCACATGGTGTAATTTAAGTGATTTTTAGGATTAATGTCTTCTAGATGGTGAGGTGGAATATTTTAACAAGCTATCATGGCATTCAGACTAGCAATGCATCTATGGTTCAGCATAGTGCAATGCGCCACATTACAATGATTGTCTTTACATTTGACCTATAGATCTGTGATAAAAAAAAGACACCATCTCTAGACACTTGTTTAACCACACTTTATTATTCAAATAAATTAATTTCATTTCTCCTATACCCTTTTCTCTATGCACCAATATTCCTTTAAAAATTAGGCTGAAATGAATAAGCAGAATGTCCTCCATTTTCATCATATGGACAACCATTTGACAACATTAGAAAAGAGAAAGTCTTTGTACAAAAAAAAAAAGACTTCCAAAACATATCCGAAATCCTTACACTCACAGTAAATATCTATCTAAATTACTTTATATTCTTCAGGAAAGAAAACTCCACACACTTTTTGATTGATTTTACATTACACTATAGTTGTATCTCAAATGAAAAGTGCATTTTTCCTTAAAGTGAAATATTGTCACAGTGTTCTTGCATTGACTGATACTTCAAAAGGATGGTTTGATAAAACAAATACAATTAGGCTGATGCCTTGTCCAGAATTGCTCCTGCCTTGAACCGGATGATTAATGGGAGAGGTTCCAGCTACCCTGTGACTCTACCCTTGGTAAGTAAAAATGGTAAATGGCCTGTATTTGATATAGCGCCTAACTAGAGTTCAAGAATCCCCCTAGGCGCTTTACAACACAACAGTCATTCACCCATTCACACACACATTCATACGCTGGTGATGATAAGCTACTATGTAGCCACAGCTGCCCTGGGGCACACTGACAGAAGTGAGGCTGCCGAACACAGGCGCCACCAATCCTTCCGACCACCACCAGCAGGCAAGGTAGGTTAAGTGTCTTGCCCAAGGACACAACAGCTGCATTCTCATGCCGGGAGCCAGGATCGAACCTGCGACCCTCCGATTGCTGGACCACCCGCTCTACCGACTGAGCTACTGCTGCCCTAGGTAGGTTAAGAAATTGTAGCATATTTGCATCCATTTAGTTTACAAATTTTCAAGTTTGCATTCAAGGCCAACAAATCCAGGAACTTCATTGCTGTTCCCTGCCAAGTGAGACTCATGTAGTCTGGTTTCCTCTCACATCCCAAAATTGAGCTATTGGCATATATTGCATTATATAAAAATTGCACATAGAAATTGAACAAATTAAGGTGTCTATGTACCATCTTAAAATGTAATATCATAAACAACATGTTTCATTCATTTTAGAACAATTAATTTTCCTCAAATTTTCAGGATTCTGCATTAAACATTTGAGCACAACTCATTTTGTAATTTTCCTTATTATACAGTTATTCTAAATATTTGTAGTTACTAGCAACCCTAGTAAAGCAATGGACGCCAAAGGCAAGATTTAAAAAGTGTCAATGCCAAGGACTTTAAAAGGGAATTACTGTAAAAATATTTGATATGTCTGGAACATGTAAAACATGTATCTTCTAAAAAAAAATATTTGAATAGCTATTGCTGTAGCCATATCTAAGCAAAGTAAGGGTTTAGAAAAGCACCACTGTAATCCAAAATTGCTATAAAAAACCTATATATTACAACAGTGATTAAACACAAGAGCACAGTACCAAAAAGTTTGAAAGATATCTGGTGTGATTGGTTTTAAAACACCTGCAAATATATTTGTATAGTGGATTGGTTCAAAATTGAATGTTCTAAGAGGAAGCAGACTAGGACTAAATTTAGAAAGTAACAATGGAGATATATTCAAGTTTTTTGGCAGTACCATATGTTCCACACAAATTCTAGTTCTAAATGAGGCTACTAATGATAAGGATGAAAGATTGCATTCAAGAGCAAGGGGCTAAAACAACAGTGAACCACAGGAATAGGACCTTATTGCCTTATTGAAATTCTTACACCCATATGAAGCACATTGATAAAAGCATATGTTTATATATAGAATTGCACAAAATATCCATCCACAATGAGAAGCTAGCATTAACAGGGAGATTAATTGTTATAAGCCTGACATGAAGTGCACAACACATACTCACCACAACTCTACGCAGGAAATAAGGCATTCTCTCTTTTTTTACTCTTCCCTACCCAGGGTAAAGAGTTAAAAATGGAGAAACAAGTGGCAAACAAACAAGGAGGAAAGAGATTCAAAATACTTACAATTATATGTAGAATACACAAATGGAAAAGGTTAAGCTCCAAAATTTCCATAAATCAAAATAAAAGAATACATAAATTCCAAAAGATTAATCAGTATTTAACAACTAACCCTGTTCCAGGCTTGTTTAATACAGAGGTCGAAAATGGCTGCTTGCATCATGTGACCAAGCCTCATGACAGTGCATATACCCCATGTGATCACACCCCTCTAAAATCATGGAGGGATGGCCATCTTGGATCCTTGAAACAAAGGTCCCCATCAAAACATTGCTAAAATGAGAACATAAAGAAAATAAATTAGAAAAAGAAAGTAAACAGCATGAAACATGCTTACCTGGCTACAAAACTAAACAATAGTTATGCATACGTTACAGAAAGATTCTAATTCTTTGGTTGTAATACAATATTATATGCTTTCTAGATAGGAAAACATAAAATCATATGTGCTATTTTACTTTCTAGGAAATACAAATATGCTGATCTTAATGTGTAAAATGACAACCTATATTTGTAATACCAACTGATCTTTGGGCATGATGAGATGTTCTTGGTGTACCTATCAATTCACTGTTCACATGAATGACACAAAAGTCTCCCAAGGGGGCTTCCCTAATAAAGTGTAAGTGCAGACACTAAATTAATTTCTCCATTGAATAATTTCAGAACCCAACATAGCCTATTGTCTTCCACTGTACAAATGGGGAATCAGAGCAAAATTTGGCAGAGACAATTTCAGCAGTATGGATTTGCATATTAGACATATTAGACTATTTGTTTGGTACACAGTTGTATTGCCTTGCAGGTATTTTTTAAGGATGCAAGACAAACAGAGCTAACTGGGCAGTCTTTGCTGTATGGGCACTGCAAAGGCTTCTTCTGTGGCATTGTTAGTGACACAATGAAAGGTGTTCTAGAGCTCATGTTGTTCACGCTAATACGGTGTAACAATAATACCTGTTAAGTTATAGTTGCTTGCTCGCTGCATCTTATTATAATGGACAAATGACCTGGGGGTTGTATGGCAGTTTCATGAGACAGCTGGGTCTGCAAGTGGGATCTCTTGATAACCCCATTATTTCCAATGGCTGACTCTTACATTAGAAGTCATCTTCAGGAAACACTGGAAAATAGTTCCTAGATAGGGCTTAAAACTTGTCTCATTCAGCAGACCAGTGAGTGTGAAGTAAAGGTTAGTGATGTTGCCAAGGGTGTGACTGGTGGAAGGAAGAGAAGACAGAATTGATAAGAAATGTATGAAGAACAGGAATGTTTCTCAGTAATACTGTAGTGAGTATTGCTGAAGTTCCTGAATGGGTAATTCCCACACTGTTGTTATTTTTTAGTTTATAATCATCCTTCTATTATAATTCTTTGGCATTCTTGGTGTTATAACATTTGGAGTTAGCTCGTAAGTGCCCCTTACAGACTTCAATAAATTAACCTAAGGCTAGAAATCATCTTAGTCATGGAATGGAATATTATACCTCATATTAATCCCAGAAGAAAAAGAAAGTTAACCTCCGCTAACCTTTCCTTTGATACAGTCCATGATCTTGGTGGAGTTAGAAGATAGTCTGAGGCTAGGCCTATTATTTGTTATACAAATACAGTATATCTCATCTACTTTAGGGCACTGTTCCAAGGTCAGGGGATATGCTGTAGTTTGATTCAAATTGCACTGACATAAAGAGTCATTACAGGAGTCTAAGATTAAAAACACATAAGGAAACAAGACATACAAACAATCACATTCTCCACAATTAAAAAGTAATATGAATAAAGGCAACCTTACATAGTAATACCTTATTCAAAAATAGTAAAGTTTAAGCCTTAATCTCTATGTTGAGGCTGTTTCAGTATCTCACATTATTAGATGTATAGTTTCTAATTCTGGGACCTTGTGGACACTGGAGCCAAAGGATTGTCATTCTGTAGTATTTTTATATTATTCTGGTAATGTTATTAAATGCTAAATCATGAGATTTTAGCATGCACTCTGTAGAATAAAGTTGCAAGGCAATTCACAACTGTGTGAAAAGAGAGATTTTAAAAGTTTGCCTAAATTTAACCAGAAGCCAAGCTGCAGGCTGAACAATTTAGTTTATACGGTTGTAATTCCTACTGCTATCACTGCATTTTAAATTATAGAGAGGAAATCAAACTAGTAGAAAAATGTTATAGTAAAATATTAAACCTGCCAATTCTGTTTGATACAAACAAATGAAGTAGCTTTCACATTCATTCATTTCTTGAACAAATTTCTTTCTCTATGGGTTTTCAATCTATCGTAGCAGCTTTGTGCAGAATGACACCACACCCCATTAAAATTAGTCAAAACACAAATGCAATTAACTACTTCCATCTATCCATCCATTATACAACCTGCTATATCCTAACTACAGGGTCATTGAGGTCTGCTGGAGTCAATCCCAGCCAACACAGGGCGCAAGGCAGGAAACAAACCCCGGGCAGGGCGCCAGCCCTCCGCAGGGCACACCCACACACCAAGCATACACTAGGGACAATTTAGAATTGCCAATGCAGTTAACCTGCATGTCTTTGGACTGTGGGAGGAAATGGGAGTACCCGGAGGAAACCCACACAGACATGGGGAGAACATGCAAACTCCACGCAGGGAGGACCCGGGAAGCAATTAATCACTTCATTTTTTCAAATTTATACAGGATAAAGGAAATCTTAAGCCGATGTCACATGTGACTTCTACTTATTGGGTATGTCAGACTTAATGACTGCTATTGCTAATCTTGCTACCAGACCATGTCAGTTTAGGTGACTGAATATTGCTGGGCATGTTACATTTAGTGAGTGTGTGCTGACCTTACAGCACAGTTTTGCTTGGTCCTTTTAGTGGCATTCAATAGTATGCTGCCTGATGGAGCAGGTGCTGTAAAGAGGGTTAACAAGTATGGAGAGTTCAGCCTCAATCACTGCCCTTTATTTTTCTTTTTTCCTTCTGCCGTGGTACATAAGACATCAAAAAGACAAGCTTGTCTTCTGTTTCTGAGGTTCAAAACACCAGATTACTTATTTCTCTTTGCTGCATTACATGCATTGTACTCCTGGATGTGTATTCATTAGTTGTCAAACCTCATACACACAGAGCAAGCCCCTTTGACCAAAGGCAAAATCAGACCTGTCAATAAAGCAAATGATCTGAACAAAATGAGAAATATACTGAACAAAACCATTTGGTAAAAAATACTCACAGTAATGACTGGTCAGATGGTTAACTTTTCATTAAATTGCAATATACTTTGTAATACACAACACACTCTCTGTAGAGGAAGTGAAGCACAGTAACATGACAAACACAACTATTGTACAGTATGAAAGCAAAAAAAGCAGCAGGGAAAAAGAAAAGTCCCCTAGCTTTATAAAGCCAAGCTTGGTAAGCATCTGTACTAATATCTCTGGAGAGCTGTGCATGAACTAGTTCAAGAGAGCGCGTTCATTGAACAAGTACTCTGAACTTAACGTAACATATTTGCAGGTGAAGAGCTTGAACGTGAGCTAGATCAGTTTTATGTAACAGTCTGGATCTTGTTTAGATCCAGATTAAATGTTTAGCCTTACCCTGTAATGTAGGGGTGGAGCCTAATCAAAATACGTTATTTGGATAAGCACACAGTGGATTTTTCCGAATATTTATTCCATAAGAATTTTTTGTCATTTATTTGTATTCGGATAAAATAGCATAAAATCAAATAGGCACTGTCTGTGTCTGCCTGCTTGTGCTTAAGTTGCACCCTTGCTCACATGAGCATGAGGTGAAGCTCCGCTTTTGCTTTTAGGAAAACATTGTACCTTGTGAGGCCACTTTATATTTTTCCCCATTGGACATGCACGTTTGGACAATTGGACACACGTTTTGACCGCAGCATAATAGGTTAGTTCACCTACACGTGTCACATGGTTGGAAATAGAGCGGTAATTAATATTTATACTTGCATCTATTTCATTTCTTTTTTGACCGGGAGGATATTAGCATATATGGTTATACATGTTTGTTGCTGGGTATAACTCAATAAAGGGTATTTAAATAACAAAGTCTTCATAATTATTGTATTTTATTTAAGAACACTGTAATAGCCTAATATAAGGCATGCAAAACTGAAAAAAGTAAAGTCATGGTTCTTTTATTCTCACTCTTTAAAAAATGAACTGAACATGAACTAGTTCAAAATTGAAACTATGAATGTGAATTTATTCATTTTAGTCTGTGTGAACTAAAGTTTGAGCCAGTTTTTGTGAGGTGTGAATTTGCACAACACTGTCCAGAGGTCTTTTCTATTGCATGTTTCAGACTGACTCACTCATAAGGCTTATGGTAGTAAATCTTCTATAACTATGCACAAAAAAATCCTCAGTTTGATTCGATAATGGAGAATACGGTGGAAGGAAAATGACCTGTGATAGGAGGGTGTTGGATGAACCATCGCTAACAACCACTGCATGATAAAAGCTTACATTTTACCAAATGGTAAGCAATATGTAAATGTTATTTTGGGCACTGTTTGGAAAGATTGATCATGCAGTTCATCAAGGAATGTTAGTAGATGTGTGGCGATATAATGTCCAGGAGTTCCATTCCAATGAACAACCCCTTCATGACCGATTGCAGTACAAAGAGTATGTTCCCATCACTTTATCTCCTGGGATGTCCATCACTGCTCTCTGTCCTATGATATTTATCCACATAATCGACTTTTAAACAGGTTGAATCCTCCTCCATCAACATAGATGAACTCATTTTGGACAGCATTTGCTTCAGTCTCCAACATTTTCTGAACAAATACTTAATAAAATATGGTGCAGGCATTTTACACTTAGTTTACTGTTCAGGTACCCATTTCATTTACCGTTCCGACCGTACCCCCATTAACATGTCTATCGAGGTGATCATCATCAATCGATCAAAGAACTGTCACTTACCGAGTGGTTTCCATGCCTGGAGATGCCGCCTGCCTTTTCCATTCTTCCATCCATCCATCCATCCTCTTCCACTTATCCGGGGTCGGTTTCGCGGGGGCAGCAGCTTAAGCAGAGAGGCCCAGACTTCCCTCTCCCCGGCCACTTCTTCCAGCTCTTCCGGGAGAATTCCAAGCTGTTCCCAGGCCAGCCGGGAGACATAGTCCCTCCAGTGTGTCCTGGGTCTTCCCCGGGGCCTCCTCCCGGTTGGACATGCCCGGAACACCTCACCAGGGAGGCGTGCAGAAGGCATCCTGATCAGATGCCTGAGCCACCTCATCTGACTCCACTCGATGCGAAAGAGTAGCAGCTCTACTATGAGCCCCTCTCGGATGACTGAGCTTCTCACCCTATCTTTAAGGGAAAGCCCAGACACCCTGTGGAGGAATCTCATTTCAGCCGCTTGTATTCATGATCGCGTTCTTTCATTCACTACCCATAGTTCATGACCATACGTGAGGGTAGGAACGTAGATCGACTGGTAAATTGAGAGCTTTGCCTTTGCCTGACCCACAACGTCCTGAGTCGAGGTCAGCAGTGCACCATCCCCACCAAATACGGTGTTGACACTGCACTGCTTCCCCCTCCTAAGACGCCGGATGGTGGACCAGAATCTCCTCGAAGCCGTCCGAAAGTCGTTTTCCATGGCCTCTCCAAACTCCTCCCATGCCCGAGTTTTTGCCTCAGCAACCACCGAAGCCGCATTCCGCTTGGCCTGCCGGTACCTGTCAGCTACCTCTAGAGATCCACAGGACAACAAGGTCCTATAGGATTCCTTCTTCAGCTTGACGGCATCCCTCACCGCCAGTGTCCACCAACGGGTTCGGGGATTGCCGCCACGACAGGCACCGACCACCTTACGGGCAAAGCTCCGGTCAGCCGCCTCAACAATAGAGGCATGAAACATGGCCCATTCGTAATGAATGTCCCCCACCTCCCTCGGGACGTAGTCGAAGTTCTGCCGAAGGTGGGAGTTGGAGCTACTTCTGACAGGGGACTCCGCCAGCCGTTCCCAGCAGACCATCACAACACATTTGGGCCTACCAGGCTTGACCGGCATCTTTCCCCACCATCGAAGCTAACTCACCACCAGGTGGTGATCAGTTGACAGCTCTGCCCCTATCTTCACCCGAGTGTCCAAGACATATGGCCGCAAGTCCGACGACACGACCACAAAGACGGTACAGGAGATAATAATACTACACAGGAGCACTATAAGAGTGAAATGCTTAAGTCCTTCACCTATGCTTCTGCATGTGAGTTGATGGCTGCCGCTGAATTGTTTGGTCGTCGCTTTCAAGTTTACCGAAATGGCCAAATATTTTACACCTTTGGAGAACCGCCAACGCCTCTTAAACATCTTAGAACCACCGGTGACAATTTTAGTATTGGACACTTTGATGTTTATGAATGTTTCAACTCTTAAAAGCTGGATGCGAAGTTATCGATGAAACTGGTTGTATGCTTACAATGCTTGACAGATGCCAAATGTCACATTAACACAACAAGTCCTGCAAATACTAACGTAATTGAAACAAACCATGAAACTCAAACCAATTATGACAGCAGCAATCCAAGCTGTGAAAAAATAGTAAAAAGGAGGCGTGTCAGACGTTGTGGTACATTTTCTGATGCAGCTAGATGGAAAACTTTGTGACGATGCCGCCAAATACTCGCAGAAAAATCCACAAGTTAATAGACACGCTGTTGCTAAATACTCGCAAGCAAATCCACAAGTTCATAGAGACGCTGTTGCTAAATACTCACAGGCAAATCTACAACTTAATAGAGACGCTGCCGCTAAATACTCGCAGGCAAATCCACAAGTTAATAGAGATGCTGCCGCTAAATACTCGCAGGCAATTCCACAAGTTCATAGACACGCTGCCGCTTCATATTTGCAGACAAATCCACAAGTTAATACCGGGAATGCCTGTTAAACATCTTAGATTCAAGAGCAGCGATTTGGGTAGTGAACACTTCAATGAATGAAACCTGTTATCTTTACAACGGTTGACAAACACGGAATGTAACTTGAACACAACACGTCCTCCAAATACGAACCTGTTTGAAAGAAATAATGATAATCAAATCCTTGATGACAGCAACACTCATAACAGTGACAAAACAATTACATTGACAATCATGTTGCGTTATTTTTAAAATGTTTCCTTTTCTTTTTCATAACTTCTTTAACACACTACTTCTCCGCTGCGAAGCGTGGGTATTTTGCTAGTACATAATAAAATAGGGTGCATTTCTTTATACTGTGACAGTACTCCTCTACTGTTTTATGCAAGACAAGCACACTCCATGGTACTATTTTGTGGAGATTTATAACTTGCACATATAGGTAGTGCATACCTTTTGCACAATTACAAATTCTCCCAAATGGCAAATGATACACAGTATTTGCTACCCAGATATCCTGTACTTTCTCAACAAGCAATCTATGGTGAAAATGGACTTGTGGTGTTTCTGATGAAGGTTTCAATTGTCCTCTGGTCCTCTAGTATATGGCATTGACTTTTATTGAGTCTTAGTAGATTACTTGCTAATGTTCGCTATTTCAGCCTCTTGTTCTCTGATGAACAGTCACTTTCACCCACCAGCAGCTAAACCTCTAAATTCTGCATACAAACTATGCTATGGCAAATAATGCTCAAACATTCTGTCATCTTACTTCTATGAGATCCAAATATCTTGAAAGTCTGCATTTATACCTAATCACCTATTCTCAATCCTAAACGTTTGGAGGATTCCACTTACAGTAAGCTGTTTCAGTTTCAAGATAAACACACTTTATCCTGCTATCTACTGTACAATGGTTGAATACATTATTATTGGAATGGTTTTTATTTTACTTTAAATGTGTTATCTTCCTCTTCTTCTACTTCTTATCCTGCACTTAGCTCCATTTGTCTTCTTTTCTGCACTAATAACTTCAAGGACCATTTATTGTTGAAAAACTGAGTTAAAATGCTTGAGTGACTATCAAAGGTGAAGACTATTGTAGACGCTTTTCACTGTGTTTATACACTGAGGATTGTGGGTTTTTTTTCCCAAATGAGTCAACCTGAATTGAAAATTTAGTTGAAACAAGTAGAATGTGAATTCAGTTTTGAAGAACTGGCATATTCTTCCAGGAATTTTGTATTAGATCTCCATTTGCATTTGGGCACAGTAAAAAACATTGGGGAATAACTGCAACAACATCTATATCTAAAGCTGATTTATTTATTGAAGGTCTAACAATGATTAGTTTGAAGAAATCTGAAACATGGCTGGCTAATAAAGAGGGATATATTTATGTATATGCAGTGTAACTGGCACAAGACATTTTTTCAGAAATCTGTTTGGAATTATTTTAAGGGACAGGTGGTTTGCATTTACAATCAACCTATTATCCTCAATTTGCAAAGGGAAATGCAAAAAGGTTGAAATGTTGCGGTCTAGTAGTACTAGATCAGGAATCTAACTGCTTCCTCTGCAATATTATGTTATCAATTTATTATTAAAGAAATCCAATATTCTTTTGCTACAATTCTGGGTGGAATCATGAAAAAAGCATTTTATTCTGTGGGTTTGTTAAAAACATATTGGAACAGATATTTCATACTTCTAGTACACAGCATAAAAGGGTTCTTATCTATAGCTATTTAGTGAATTTAACTTTTCATTCACTAGCAGCAATCAGTTCACTTATTCAGATGAAGGAAATCACAGATGGACATAGCAGCAGGGGAAAATTGAAACTTGTTACTGAGATCTAGCAACATTTTTTTAGACCACAAAACATAAAAGCTATATGTAGCCTATCCTCTGATCAATGCTGTGAAGTTTTACATGAAATGAAACATCATGTGAAGAAAAGGAATAACCATTAACCTTACATATCTGTAGTCATTGGAAATCTGCAGTGAATGTTTCAGTAAGTAACTTGCGGTGGAAAGATAAATTTAAAATGCTTGTTTAATACAGCAATAGCCTAACTGTAAAATCATATAACCTCTGACAATTTTCTTTGGACGGACTGAATTGTGGCTGTATTTGGCCTCTATGGTGCCAGCATATGTGTACTCCTACTTTGTGAAGACAGGTGTATGGATGAAGCTCAATTTCTAATATATTAACAGTAAAGTTGTGGGTCTGTTCATTAATACTGCCCACCAGATTTACCATTCAACTCTTACACACCTAATGAAGGATGGTTAGGCTATTCTTATCACTACCCCACCTCCCAAACAGGCATTGAGTTTAAGTCCTGTTGTGTTCCAAATATATATCTCTTCTGTATCTTAAATAATCCTTCTTTCATGTGTTTAGTGTAAGCATAATGACGTTTCTGCATTAAGGGCCAGTTGGGGAAGCCACACCACAAGATGTATAAAATAATAGTAAGCTTACCTTATTACTAAACTGTTTATCAAAACACACAATTTGTTGTTCTTAAACAATTTTTCTTCAATTTATTATCATATACTCAGTGTATGATATTGCTTTTTGTAGTATGTAAAATTGTCTTCATGCTGGGTACTCTATGAAGATCATTGCTAATAATAAAGTAGTATTGTTGATGTATTCTTAATTTCCAATTTGCACTTTTCTTTTGAATGTCCACTGGAAGATTTACTCATGCAGTACAGGCCAGTTCATTGGCATTTCCTCCCTTAGAGGTAGCCACATTAATTTGGAAAAATGGGAACAATATCAGTGATACAGATACAGATTTCATAATGAATATTACCTTGTGTCATTTCTTTTTAGATGCTACAGTTTATTAGTATGCAACATATAATTGAATGTAGTATATTATACATGGTATTATTATGATTTCATTTTACTCATAGTTTAGGTCACCTTTTTATGACATGGACTCAAAATACTTAGGAATCACATTTTACTAGAAAAGGTAACCTGGATTGATTATTATTTTTGTTGTGTACACTTTCATGATTCCAAAAGCTTATTAAAGAATAGGTCTTGTTTAGATGACAGATGTAGTATTGTCTACATTTCTTTTTAAAGCACAGTGAATGTTTAATATATTTGCCTTTTGCTGTGCAAGAGACAGGAACTATGCAGTGTTGTGTGAAAATATCTCTTTTGGCTATACAAACATGTATATGCAAATAGGCAATCTTCCCCAGCTCTGTTGTGACCAGTTTGTAAACAACAACAACATTTATTTCTGTAGTACATTTTCATACAGAGGATGTAGCTTAAAGTGCTTTACAAGATTTCAAATAAATAGCTACAAGAAAAGAAAAACAGATTATATTAAGTTGCAGTAATAATAAGTAATAAAAAATAAATCAATATGAGCTTACATAACATTGATATATAAGTAGTAAAATAACATATTGCAAGTTTCTGAAGATGAGTCCAATGATGGCTGAGAAAGACAGAACAAACAAAAACCAAAAATCCAGATAAGTTGAAAAAAAACCAAAACCTGCAGGGGTTCCAAGGCCAAAAGACCACCCAGCCCCCACTGGGCATTCTACTTAACATACAGTAAATGTTCTTAAGTTGTTTCCAGGCTTTGTCCCAGAAGAATCAATGCAGTGGGTCTCATGGGGAACCAGCCTTCATTTGAGCATCACAGGTGGCTGCTCAGTGCCTCAGTCAGGGGGAGATGGTACAAAAACGTCCAGACTAGTAATGACTACATATATCTGAAAAATATGACAATTCTATGCACGTATAGTCTATTAGGAGACAAACTAAAATGTACTATGAGAAAGCCAATTTTAATTTTTTTTTTTTTTTATGATCCACAGTGCTAGTCTGGCATATCCTTTATTGGTTAAAGTATTCCAGATTTGTCGTGCATAACAGCAGAAGGCAGCATCACCACTTGTTTATGTGTAGCTGTTGCAATAATAAGCAGACAACTATTAGAAGATCTAAGGTTATGACTTGGAATGTAGGGTGACAAGCTCTCCAAAAAATAGGAAGGAGAAACTTTACTTAGAGCTAACAGCAATACAACTTTATTTAAACATTTAAGGATGATTCTTGCTTATAATTGCCTTTTGCAGTGTTTTGGCTCCAACTAATAATTGCACCAAAGCACAAGATTAAATCGATTTGGTCAATGTAAAATTTTTCAGAACAAATATATTGGCTGAATTTTGGCATAATATCAATCTGTGATAATCAGTTAGTATGTTTTTCTCTGATCTTTATCATTGTCATATATAATAATAATGCTTATTTTTACCACAAAACAAGTTGTGTAATTAATCATAAGCAGGGTTTAGGTATCCAAAATGACTTGTAAAATATGTAATTATCGTATATACAAAAATTAAGTTGGTTAAAAGGTGTAAAACATACATTGCAAGGAAATTGGTCTTTTTCTCAGTAATTAGAATGGGCCAAACAACTTTGGATATGAACACCAAAATCAGAAAACTGTATGTAACACAGTCCAAGTTAATTTTTGCTTTACACTTGACTCTTTTACATATTTGTTTGTATTCTTCATCTAAAGGGCAATATAAGACTTCTGTCCACTCTGTCACAATCAGATGCAGAGAAGTTTGTCAATGACACCATCATAGCCAATGTATTGTAATACTCTAAATATATTGTAAAGAATATCATATTTCTGTGCTTTCAGCCCTACACCAGCTTCTTCAGTTTTAGAAAATTCATGCTGTCCATTAGACATCTACATGGTTTGACCACATCTTACCATCTCCAGTCTCAGGTTTAGAAGATAATTGTGACTGGGCAGGAACAAACTGAATTCAATAGGAAAAAATCAATTTTCATTTGCCTCTGAAAGTAGTGTCAGGATCAGTGACCATTTATTTATATCTGAAATTGTTTGATTTTATGTTAGTTATGTCTTTTCTTATATTCTTAGGGAGTTCCCTCCAGCTCGCTTCGCTTGCCAACCCCCCTGGCCTGTATATATATATACTGCTCAAAACAATTAAAGGAACACTTTTTAATCAGAGTATAGCATAAAGTCAATGAAACTTATGGGATATTAATCTGGTCAGTTAAGTAGCAGAGGGGGTTGTTAATCAGTTTCAGCTGCTGTGGTGTTAATGAAATTAACAACAGATGCACTAGAGGGGCAACAATGAGATGACCCCCAAAACAGGAATGGTTTAACAGGTGGAGGCCACTGACTTTTTTCCCTCCTCATCTTTTCTGACTGTTTCTTCACTAGTTTTGCATTTGGCTACAGTCAGTGTCACTACTGGTAGCATGAGGCGATACCTGGACCCTACAGAGGTTGCACAGGTAGTCCAACTTCTCCAGGATGGCACATCAATACGTGTCATTGCCAGAAGGTTTGCTGTGTCTCCCTGCACAGTCTCAAGGGCATGGAGGAGATTCTAGGAGACAAGCAGTTACTCTAGGAGAGCTGGGGCCTCATGTATAACGCCGTGCGTAGAACTCGCACTATAACATGGCGTAAGCACAAAAGCCGAAATGTGCTTACGCACAGAAAAATCCAGATGCAGGAATCTGTGCGTACTCCAACTTCCACGTCCTTCCGTTACATAAATCCCGATCAGCGTGAAAACTAACGCTTGTGCACGCACATTATGTAACTCCCCAAATCCTCTCAGAATTACGCCTATTTGAATATGCAAATCAATATAAATCGCCCTTAAGCGCAGCCTTCTGTGAAAAGACAATGGGAAAAGCATGGGGAAAATGTAAGAATTTCAGCGAATACCAAGTGGAGGCAAAGGAAAAACATACTATTTGTTCAAATAAACCGTGGTATAATCAACAAAATGAAGTTGATCGAGTGACATAGCGCGTTGGAGAAACTTGAAAGCTCACATTCACAAAATCGCACAGTGCCGGAAATAAAAAAGAAGTCACATATCAAAGTTGCTGTAAAAGAAGAGTTGTAAGCCCACTGTCTGAGTGTCATATGAAAGTTTATTAGGGTACAGAGAAAAAAGGCACACGGTGGGGAAAAAGCACGAAATGTCAACTTTAATCTCGAATTTTCCACTTTAATCATGTAGTTTATTTTGTCATTTAGTAGAACATTATAAACTTCATCTTAAAATCGTTTAATTAACCAGTTTCTCAAAATTACATCGTAATTAAAGTAGCACGTTAAATGCTTTGTTTTGTATTTGATCTTCTAATCGTATGTGATCTATGTGTGTGAATCACTACTTGCTTCTTAAACTGTCTCTTTTCCTCCAACTGGACACAAAATCCATTACATTTGTGATATTACAGCTCTCTGAATAACTAAAATACTGAGATGTATACTTGATGTCATTTTCATGATGATAGGAGCTAAAGCACATTATTAAACATGTGTTTCATGTGCCTCGTGCTCATGACAAGCATTTATCTTTTGTCGAAATTTGTTGCTGCGTTTTTAGCTGTGTTTTTATTTTCTCTTTCTGTTTTATATTCAATATATATTGGCGTGGCCTCCCCAAGAGTCCTTGCTTTTCTTTCCCTAAGTAACCGATCGCCATACAATCAGCTCTGTAATAGACGTTAAGCCATCTGTAAGCTTAGCGCCGATTCTTCAAAACGTTTAAAGAACATTGAAATATCTTCGTAATACATGTTTAATTATTCTATCCTTCACGACACTCCCAGTGAAGAATATAGATTATTTAAATGAAGTTAAAGTTTTATGTGTATAATTTAACAAACATATTTTGCTGCATTTCACCTTAAAAATGATATCGTCATCATATGTAAATACGCGCTTTATAAAGTGGCCCAGGTTGTGAGATAACTGTAGTGCAAGTTTACAGTGGGGTGATTGTACTTATAAGTACAAACCGTTCTACAAGGAGCAATTGATTGAGTGCATTTAAAGTTCTTGGGATTAAACTGTTTCTGAACCGCGAGGTCCGTACAGGAAAGGCTTTAAAACATTTTGCAGTGGCTGAGACAGCGTGTCCTTAAAGCTGTATACCGATAATTCTCTTTCCGATCAGCTGCTGCTGTGATTCACACTCAGATACAGTGATATAAATACTCAGAGTCGTGCAGTGAGAGTAATATGGAAAAAGATGATCCGCTGTGGCAACTCCTAACAGGAGGAGCTGAAAGAAGAAGAAGAAGAAGAAGAAGAAGAAGAAGGTGAAGTGAGAGTAACAACGCTAAAGCAGTTATGGTATTTGGAATACTATGGCTGTTCCCTGGACCATTATATTGTTACGAGTTAATTACAATCAGATGCATTACACTAATAAACAATATGCGGTTAGTTTCTGTGTATTTATAAAGCCGTGTCATGAAAATAATGAGTAATCACACAAGAACAGTACCATTGCTTTGACGCTGGGTGCCGCCAGTTTGCAAAACCGAGCGGAGAACTTGCGTACGACAAGGCATGTGGTACTGTGGAAAAGTGCGTGGCTTTACGCCAAGTGTAGGTTTTATACATCGCGATTTGAACGTGGAAAAGTTCTTACGCAACATTTCTGTGCGTACACACCGTTTATACATGAGGCCCCTGGAGAGGGCCATAGAAGGTCCATAACCCATCAGCAGGACCAGTATCTGCTCCTTTGGGCAAGGAGGAACAGGATGAGCACTGCCAGAGCCCTACAAAATGACCTCCAGCAGGCCACTGGTGTGAATGTCTCTGACCAAACAACCAGAAAGACTTCATGAGGGTGACCCAAGGGCCACATGTCCTCTAATGGGCCCTGAGCTCACTGCCCAGCAGCATTCAGCTCGATTGGCATTCGCCATAGAATACTAGAATTGGCAGATGCACCACTGGTGCCCTGTGCTTTTTACAGATGAGAGCAGGTTCACCCTGAACACGTGACAGAAGTGAAAGGGTCTGGAGAAGCCACGGAGAACATTATGCTACCTGTAACATCATTCAGCATGAGCAGTTTGGTGGTGGGTTAATGATTGTCTGGGGAGGCATATCCATGGAGGGACAGACCGCTACAGGCTTGACAAAGGCACCTTGGCTGCCATTAGGTATCAGGATGAAATCCTTGGACCCATTGTCAGACCCTATGCTGGTACAGTGGCTCCTGGTGCACGACAATTCCTGGCCTCATGTGGTGAGAGTATGCAGGCAGTTCCTGGAGGATGAAGGAATTGATACCATTGACTGGCCACCACACTTTCCTGACCTAAATCCAATAGAACACCTCTGGGACATTATGTTTTGGTCTAGCCAATGTCACCAGGTTGCACCTCAGACTGTCCAGGAGCTCAGTGATGCCCTGGTCCAGATCTGGGAGGAGATCCCCCACAACACCATCTGTCATCTCATTAGAAGCATGCACCGATGTTGTCAGGCATGTATACAAGAACACAGGGGCCATACAAAGTGCTGCGTACAATTTTGAGTTGCTGCAATTAAATTTTGGCAAAATGGACTAGCCTGCCACATAATTTTTTCACTCTGATTTTGGGGCGTCTTTGAATTCAGGGCTCTGTAGGTTGATCATTTTCATTTCCATCAAACGATGTGGCATCCTTTCGTTCCTAACACATTACCCAGTCTATATCAGTATAGATAGGAGGATTTCTTTTTCCCATTGAGATCTGATGTGTTTTCAAAGTGTTCCTTTAATTTTTTTGAGCAGTTTATATATATATATATATATATATATATATATATATATATATATATATATATATATATATATATATATATATATATTATATGATCTTTGTAATTTCAACTGCCTCAGCTGCCTCACATTTTTTCCAGCTTCATCTACAAGTTTTTCATAAGCTTGAGTTTTCATCCACATCTGCATCGAACGATCACTACATTTATTGTAAATATAGTTGTTTTTGTTTTACTAAGATATTTTTTGATTAAGATTATGTTGAAAGAAATTGCAAAAATATGCACAATTAAGAAATCTGAGGTTAAAATAATATTATTAAGCAGTATTTGCTGTTGTAATATTGTTATCAGATTTGACTTTTATACATATAAATGAGATTAAAAGCAAAAATATAGCAATAATAACAACTGATTCTTAAAAAGAAACATAATGTAAGCTCTTCAAACATGCATATACAGAATTTTAATTTGATAGCAATCTTTATCTTCACATTTTCTGAAGCAGCTTATTTAATGCAAAGTCATGTAATGTTGTAGCTGTAGTGCTATTATTTTTACAGATTAATGTTCATACTATTTACAGAACACTTGTTTTTAACTATAACACATGCTGTAAATCAAAGCACTGACTAAGAAAAAGTCTCACCTTTTCAGATTTTATTTATATCAAGAACTTTTGTGACCAACGAAACTAAATACTTCCGTACCCTGGAAATAATGCATTTCTTATAAAAATCTTAAGAGTTGTAGGGAAGTACTCAATATATTCCATAGTTTTCAATTTCAAAAAGCATGCTCATATTATGAGCATAAAGGGGAATATGATAAGACTATCAGTAAACCAAAATCCTGAATCTTAAGAAGTAATGAATAATGAAGCAAAGTGTCACCTTGTGAATTAAAGGTCTAGATATCACTTTATATCCTTAGACGCTACAAATTCAGAGATAAGAATGTCGTTTCACCAAATTAGTGATCAGATAAAGTTAATAGTCATGCTTTGTGTGTCATTATATGATAAGTGACAGAAAGGCAATGTAAGATAAGAAATATTCAGTATACCACACAATATACAAACCTCATAAGTTATTGAGTGAGAATAGACAGTACAGTGTTTCCCAATTTCAGTCCTGGGGACCCCCTGTGGCTGCAGGTTTTTGTTCCAACCAGATTCCTGGTCAGTGACAACACCTGATAACACTGATCTTATTTAATTAGCTGGTATTATTTTTCTTTTATTCTACATTCAGAAAAGCACAGCAGCATGATGTTTACATTATAAGAAATTTAGAAATATTTCTGTTTTTGCTACTGATTTAAATGCTTACCTCTCCTTTGTTGATTTCATTATATTTTGCTCTTTCTCTGTGCAGTTTCCCCCCTCTGTTGTATCTTAATAATGACAATTTAAAAACGAGCATAGCAGGCATGCAGGCAAACAATACTGAATAATCAAAGGCTGCAACTACTTTAGCATCAGACCCACTAATTAGTAAATAATGGATTAATTAAACAATTAGAACACCTGGAAAAGTACAATGAAAATCAAGAAGAAAATATTATTAAAAAGAAAAAAAATACAGTACATTGTTACCATATAACTGCTTACTACATTTTAATAAAATGTTTTTACCTAACTTAGTTTTCTAATTTCTATATTGTTCCTAAAACACAGAATCTGGGAAATAACAGTTCACTTAATTAGCCCAGGAGTCCAATTAAAAACAGAAGCTGGTTGGAACAAAAACCTGCAGCCACAGTGGGTCTCCAGGACTGAGTTTGGGAAGCACTGAGACAGTACATGAAATAACAGTTCTTCCGTAAGAATATTACATTTACATGGGAAATAACAGTAAGCAAGATATTATAACATTTTCAAAACCTTTGTTTTTTACCTATATAAATACTTGGTTATGTATGTTGTTATAAATACAATAAATTTTCCACAAATTGATTTTCCATGAAAACATTTGAATTACATAGATATACTACAGTTATACAAATATTGTATACATTTAAGTGTATTATATTGGGCACTCTAATCATTTATAGCTGCTAGCAAATAAAAATCAGTATTTTAGTTCCATATTGATATGATCCATCATGTGATCTAGCATCTGTAAACAAGGTTCCTCCAGATGATTCAACCTAATTTCTTTGTACATTAAAGAAAACTGTAATCACAGTGTGACATTATGCACAAAACAGCAAAACGTTTTGAAACACTAAAAAGATGTGACCATTTTTTAAATTATTTTAATTAATTTTGTTCATTTCCGCTATTCAGTACTTTAGCATCTTACTGGGTGGTTCAATTGGCTTATTACAATTGATTCCCTGGGAAAAATAACAATAGTAAAAAAAAAAAAAAAAAAAAGTTGAAAAGTCTATACTGGCTGTGTTTTAATCTATATGTTGCTAAAGGCTATTTTTAGATTGCAGTTAAAAATCCAATATGACCATGTACCAATAAATATTATGAAACTGCAAAATTAATAAAAATTAACTCATCAGACAGGTGACATAATAGATAACCATAAATACCAGCTCAATGCTAGCTGTTGACATGCTGACTTCAAATTGTTTAGAGGGCAGTATATCTGTGAATTTGTCAGCTCATGATATTAACTGGGAGTGGAGTCATCCTTCTTTTGCACTATGTATGTAGAAACTTATGGACACAACAGGGTAGCCTGGACATGATGCCAAATGGTAATAGATGGTAACATCTGCCTGCAAGACATTTGGAAAAATACATGTTAATTTCAGAAAAGATGTAACAATTGGGCTTCATAAACCATAAAATATAATTTAGCTTTAGGTGATTACAGTAATCTGACTTGCCCTACATAAACAAAAATGTAATAATATCAAAGTATAACGATTATCTTTAAATATTTACTTATGATTTATGTTTATTCTGTTTAGTGTATACTCGCCAATGTATGCAAAGAGCACAATATGACCATCCAGTCAATGTATAAGTTTTTCCAACAAAAGACCTGATAAGGAAAACTTTTTTAGCATGACCATATGTGAACAGTATAATCAATCAAATTGTCACATGTGGTAAACAGAGGAAGTCGATACTGTATTTGGGGAGTTCCAATACATGGTTTTAATACAGGCATACTTGATTAATGCTTATACTATAGCTGGTCATTATTATTGATATTAGTGTTGTTGATATTCTTGGATTATTATCTATGATGTAGGCTGTAATTTCTACTTCTACTTCGACTGACATAGAATGTCGGAGAAACTCAAAAGCTCAAGTTCACAAAGTCGCACAGTGCCCGAAATAAAAAAGAAGTTGTCAGATATCAAAGTCGCCGTGAAAAGTCTGTCTGAGTGTCATATGAAAGCTTAATAGGGTACAGAGAAAAAAAAAGACACACAGTGGGGAAAAAGCACAAAATATTAACTTCAATCTTGAAATTTCCACTTTAATCTTGTAGTTTATTTTGTCATTAAAGTAGAACATCATAAACTTCATCTTAAAATCATTTAATTAACTAGTTTCTCAAATCACATCGTAAGTAAAGTAGCACGTTAAATGCTTTGCTTTGTATGTGTTCTTCTATGTGCTCTATGTGTGTGAATCACTAGTGCTTCTTAAACCGACTTTTTCTACCTCCGACAGGACACAGAATCCATTACATTTGTGATATTACAGGTCTCTGAATAACTAAAATACTGAGATATATACGTGATATCATTTTCATGATGATGGGAGTTAAAGCATGTTATTAAACATGGGAACACGGTGGCCAGGGGATTGTGCACGACTTTCAATGAAATAATTTATTGCAGCAGTACTCAGGGGCGGCTCTAGGCTTGTGTTGGCCCTGGGCAGAGGAAGAATCGGTGGCTTCTTCTCCTGCCAATGTCAATAAGGTATCTTATGCACGACAGATGGCCATGTCCGTTGCGGACACTGCGTAGCCGGCTCGTGCTCATGACACTAGTGTTTAACTTTTGCCGAAATTTGCCGCTGCGTTTTTAGGTGTGTCGTTATTTTCTGTTTCTGTTTTATATTCAATATATATTGGTGTGGTGGCCCCTGGGATTTGGCGGCCCTGCTCAGGTGCACAGTTTGCACATGCCTAAGGCTGCCCCTGCAGTACTGTCTCTTTCAAACATACTAACCTCCAATTCTTGTCCTTTCTTTTCTGTCTCCAAGTAACCAATCGCCACACAATCAGCTCTGTAATGGATGTTAAGCCATCCGTAAGCTTATAATGCCGATTCTTCAAAACTTTTAAGGAACATTGATATATCTACGTGTACATGCTTAAATATTCTATCCTTCACACCTGTTCCAGTGAAGCATGCAGTGCGAGGCAGGAACAGTCGTGAGCAGAGCGCCAGATCCTTGCTAGCGTAGCAACACTGTGTCCTTTAATTATTAACAATATAAATTATTTAAATTAAGTTAAAGTTTTATCTGTATAATATAATAAACATATTTTGCTGCATTTCATCTTAAAATGATATCGTCATCATATGTAAATGCACTCTTTATAAAGTGGCTCATGTTGTGCAATATTATAACTGCACTGCAAGTTTACAGTGAGGTAACTGTATTAATAAGTACTAACAGTTCTACAAGGAGCAGTTGATGGACTGATTGAGTGCATTTAGAGTTCTTGGGATAAAACTCTTTCTGAACCGCGAGGTCTGTACAGGAAAGGTTTGAAGCATTTGTCATATGAGAAGCAATTCAAATGTGAAGTACGGCTGAGGCAGCATATGCTTAATGCTGTATACCAATAATTCTCTTTCTGATCAGCTTCTCCGAGTGGTGCAGTGAGAGTAATATGGAAAAAGATGATCTACTGTGGCAACCCCTAACAGGAGCAGCTGAAAGAAGAAAAAGAAAGTGCAGTGGGAGTAACAACGCTAAAGCAGCTATGGTATTTAGAATAGTTTGACCATTCGGTGGACCATTATATTGTTACTTGTTAATTAGAATAAGATTTAGGTTTTATACATCGTGATTTGAACGTGGAAACGTTCTGACGCAACATTATTGTGCATATGCACCGTTTATACATGAGGCCCCAGGTGTGAATCGTGATCTCTGTCCTTCAACATATACTTGATTACATTTTATGTTGCTATCCAAATGTGTACTCTTTCTCTCTCTCTCTCACTCTTCTCCAGGGACCTCATGCATAATGGCATGTGTAGAATTCACACTAAAACATGGCGTACGAACAAAAGTCAAAATGTGCGTACACAAAAAAAAATTCAGATGCATAAAACTGTGCGTAAGACAACTTCCTCGCACTTCCGCTACATAAATCCCAGTCTGTGTGAAATCTAACGTTCGTGCACGCTCCTGCCGCCCCACCCTGTCTCCTCCCAGAATTACGCCTCTTTGAATATGCAAATCAATATAAATGTTCCCTTAAGTACAGTGTTCTGTGAAAAGACAATGGCGAAAGCGTGGGGAAAAAAGAATTTCAGTGAATGCCAAGTGGAGGTAATGAAAAATGTGCTATTTGTTGGTTTAAGCAGTTGTATAAACAACAAAATGAAGCTGATCGAAAGCTCAAGATCAGAAAGTCACACAGTGCCTAAAATAAAAAAGAAGTTGTCAGATATCAAAGTTGCCGTGAAAAGGCGAGTCGTAGCCCACCGTCTATGGAAGCTTATTGGGGTACATAGAAAAGAAAAAACAATAGGGACACAGTGGAAAAAAATCAATCTATTTTGTCATTAAAGTAGAACGTTATAAACTTCATCTTAAAATCTTTTGATTTGCTAGTTCCTCAAATCCCATCGTAACTAAATTAAGATGTTAAATGCTTCGTATTCTATGTACTGTATGTGTGTGAATCACTACTTGCTTCTTATTAAACGGACATTCTCTTACAAGACACAGAATACATTACATTCATGATATTACAGCTCTCTGAAAAATGTAAATACTAAGATGTATGCTTGCTATAATTTTCATGATGAAATAATTAAAGCATGTATTAAACATGAGGACACAGTGGTGCAGGGATAGTGATGAGCTTGCGCCATGTCCAGAGATTGTTTCTACCTCCCGCAAAATGCTTGCTGCATCGTGCTCGACCCTTGATTAAATAATTTATTGCAGCAGTACTGTCTCTTTCAAAAATACTAACCCCCAAGTCCTGTCCTTCCTTTTCTTTCTCCAAGCTACCAATCACCACACAATCAGCTCTTTAATAAAAGTCAAGCCACCTGTAAGCTTAGAACACAGATTCTTCAAAACCTTTAAGGAACATTAAAATATCTTTGCAGTATATGTTTAATTATTCCATCCATCTATCCAGGGTTGCACCAGTCTCAGCAAGCATACAGCGTGGCAGGAACCATCCCAGAACGGGACACCAGTTCATTGCCTGCACTTTCCACTGTGTTCAGACATTTAATTAATAACAGTATATATTATTTAAATGAAATTAAAAATGTATCTGTATAATGTAATATATATGCTTTACTGCATTTCATCTTAAAAATGATATCAAGAGCTCCAAGAAGATAGTGCCTGGAAATCTAAATTAACTTTGAAGCCAGTCATCATCATCTGTAAATACACGCTATCTTCTTTTTATTGTATGGTAAAATGAGATTCAATATGCAAATCCTCAATAAACTTATTTTCCTATAAAATGGTAAAATAACAACAGCAACAAGAATAATAATAAAAATAATAATACAATTAAAAAGATTTTAAATATACAATATGAAAGCAAAAGTGTCTCAGGTTGTGCAATATTACAACTGTAATGCAAGTTTACAGTGAGGTAAGGGAGGACTTGATGGACTGATTGAGTGCATTCACAGCTCTTGGGATGAAACTGTTTCTGAACTGTGAGGTTTGTGCAGAAAAGGCTCTGAAGCATTTGTCGAATAGGCGAAGTTCAAATAGACTGTGTGCATAACTGAGGCAGCGTGTGCTAGATGCTGTACCTCAATTATTTTCTCCTTTCGTGACAGAATCTGCTGTAGAGTTTTCCAATCAGCTGCTGTATAGCTGTGATTCCCCACTCAGATACAATGGGGTAAACTACTGGTGCACTGAGAGTAACAACGCTAAAGCATCTATGGTATTTGGAATAGTTTGGCCATTCTGTGCATCATTATATTGTTACAGGTTGATTACAGTCAGATTCCTTAAACTAAAAAAATTATATGCGGTTAATGTCAGTGTATTTGATAAAGCCGCGTCAGGGATGTGATTCAAATAAATAAAGAGAAACCACACAGGAACAATAGTACTGCTTTGACACTGAGTGCTGTCAATTTGAAAAACTAAACTGAAAAAGTGCCTATGCAATGGTTTGACCTGGCGTGAGCATGTGCGTGGCTTTACGCCAAGTTTAGTTTTAATACATCGCGATATGAGCGTGGAAACGGGCGTATACAACATTTTTGTGTGTATGCACCGTTTATACATAAGGCCCAAGATGATTAGACAAAACAAAGAAAAAATGTAATTTACAGTCACTTGATATTTTACAGTTTAAAAAAATATCAGACTAATATGAAAACAGTAGCCGCTCCAGTTATTTCATTTATCTAAAAAACATATATAGCTCACAAAAATTTGCATTGCAGTGTTTTTCAACATTGAGGAGCAAATACACAATGGTAAACTGTTTTAGCTGTCCAAGCAAAATGAATGGCAAGGAGGCGTTAGAGATGTTGCAGAGTAATGGACTTTGATGGCTCTGCTTGGGAAAGTGGGTCTGACATCAACTTTGAATTAAAGAACAATGTGCCATCTGATTAGCCTGGTTCTGTGTGGGCACCAGAGAAGGAGCCTGGACATGAACCAGAGTCCTATACAGAGATAATCCAAGCTCTTGTTCACAAAAGAACTGAAGCACCTCTGCTGAGCAAACATTGGTTTCCACAGAAGTAGAGAAGAAGGCGTGTGCTGGTACAAAGTAAATGGAACAAGCCTTAGGCACAG
The DNA here is from genome assembly GCF_016835505.1 of Polypterus senegalus. NCBI lineage: Eukaryota > Metazoa > Chordata > Cladistia > Polypteriformes > Polypteridae > Polypterus > Polypterus senegalus. Next base: position 157,283,834 of record NC_053155.1, read on the forward strand.
AGCATGGTGCTGGAATGTGGCCTGCTCACACGGACACAATAGGCTAAACAATGTATTAAAAAACAACAAAACACATTCTGACAATTTTCTTTCCTTGTGTGACATAAACAAACGTGCTGAGGCAGAAACACTATTCCATATTCAAAGAAAAGAACCCACACAACCACTAGAAGAATGATTGTCAAAGACAGTAGTGATATGACTTGTTGAAACTTTCACAAGCAAAGAGAGAAATGTCACCACTGGCAATTTTTACATCATTTTACCTGGAACAAAAGCTGATTGAAAAAACAAAAAAGGAGGCTTCTTGGTACAGTGAATAAAACAAGGTGAGAGCTGCATACTTTTGCAACAGACAACACACAAAAGGAAATTGTATCAACAGCAGTGATGATTACTAAGAAAGCTACACCCCCTTTCTATATATGCAAGCCAAAAAAGACTGTCTGCCATCTCAGCATCCTGCATCCCACCATCAACTTTGGCACAGACAGAAAAAGAAACCAGACACAGTGACAGACTACAGTCACACCAAGGTGCATGCACTGCTGGCTGCACTTATTTTTATCTAATAGCTCACGTCAGAAAAAAAAAATCACATTCCTGTTTTTTATCACTGTTATACATAGGTGTGGATGTGCTTAACATTATGGAAATGCTGTACACTTTGAAAGAAGGGAGACTCAGGTGGTCTGTAGCAACTATTATTGTGTTTTAAAACCTACTAAAACTGGCCGGATCAACGCCCATATTTTGTATTTGCAATGTAGGGGCAGTGTTGAATGAGATAGCCATGTTACAGAAGTCCCTTAGATCCCCCTGCCTGCTCAACAATGCAGTGCCAGGACAAAAGTCATAATAAAATAAAGAAAAACTGTGTAAGGCACCACCATATTGTGTGCATGAGCAGCTCAAGGAATTCTCAAATAATTTGTGTTGGCTGCTGATGTGTTTTGTAATCACTCGACCCTCTGATTGCCATTTACAGATGTTTATATTAAAAAAAAAAACATGGCCTAATGTGCGTATGATTAGAAATTTTAGATAGATAGATAGATAGATAGATAGATAGATAGATAGATAGATAGATAGATAGATAGATAGATACTTTATTAATCCCAAGGGGAAATTCACAATTCACAATTTCTCTAGAAAAAAAAAAGTTTCTACTTAATTTAAGATTGAAATGTCCTTTTTAACTTTTGCTGAATTCAGTACTAAAATGGTTTTATGCTGAGCATTAGTATAACCTGCAAAACTTTTTGGTTTTTTAAATGCAACGGTAGGCTAACACAAATTGTATGGAAAGAAGAAGCTGAGAACCAAGAAATGTATTTTTTCAAACAATAAAGCTATTGATATATTATTGTTAGGTAAGCTACTGTTTTTGGGGTTAAGGCAGTAGGGATGCACTATCAGGATGCTGAGTTGATAGGTCATTAATGAGAACAAAAGTATACAGACAACAGGAGACACTTTTAGTAGTGAATAAATGCGTGGTGATTGTAGGGCAAGTTTGAAAGGCATAGCTCAAAATGTCTGAATGGTGTTAGGCAGCAAATGAGAAAACACTTCACTGTGAACGCTTAATCATAAATGAGAGTACTCTTCCAAACACTGTGAAATATACTCTGAAACCTAGCTAAACTTTAAAAACAATGTATATTACTATAACATTTAAGACACCTTTGGAAATAAAGGAAAGTTTAATTTACTGTGTATGTGATAGTACATTTTAATGAGAAAAATAGAGATAAATATGTCTCCTTTAGTTTATGACTACATATACTTTATTTATATACTTTGTATTAAATTCAAGCTACGCTTGTATGATCCATAGACCACTGGCAGTAAGGATGACTAAAATTTGCATATAATCCATTCACATTGTGGCCGGGTATGGGAATTGCAATTCAGGATGCAGCAAAGAAATTTTGGGGTGACAACAGGATCATCCCTTTCATTGACTAGAAACAGCAAAAACAAACAGAAAGCAATGCTTGTTGGTGTGTGTCATTTCAATGGGTATTTCAAAGTAAACAAGAGATACAATGGGATGATCTGGCCAGTAATGATGCCTCCTTCTGGGATGCCCATATTTTTTTTATGGTGAGTGGACTGGAAGGGGCAGGGATAGATGTCTTCACCGGGTGGCTTCTTGGCACTGTTCGAAAAGATGGAGATGACAGTGTTAGCAGCAGCACCCCCTCAGGTCTCAGCGAGAAATTATATACCTCAAAGGAGGCCCTCCAACACGCATGCGTGACAGCATATTATTTAGATCCTGCACTATATCACCAAATGTTTGTGGACATCTGTCCATCACACCTATATGAGCTTGTTGGACAAATACTGATGTTGTATGACAAGGCCCGACTATCAATCGGCATTAAAATTCACCCCAAAGGTTCAATAGGCTTCTGATCAGGGCTCTGTGCAGAGCACTTTAAAACACTGCTGAAAACATATTACTTTGACATGGCTTTCTCATAGCTTCATCTTAGTTTAATCCTGATGCTCTGTATTATTCATTTAATTATCATGATTATTAATGGTGGCTCCAAAATCCGTACTATCCCCTACTTTCTCTTCTGTTCTTTTTCTGGTTTTCTGGGGTGGCGACCTGTGCCACCACCACATGATCAAAGTACTGTGATGTCCCTACATTGATGGATTAAAGGCCAGACGTCCACATGACCATCATCAAGTTCTTCCATGAGAACCCTGAATACCATGAGGACTGATTGAGGTTATTTATGTTAGGTAGAATGCCTAGAGGTGGCTGGGCGGTCTCGTGGCCTGGAACCCCTGCAGATTTCAATTTTTTCTCCAGCCGTCTGGAGTTTTTTTTGTTTTTTCTGTCCTCCCTGGCCATCGGACCTTACTTTTTTTTCTATGTTAATTAGTGTTCCCTTAATCTAATTTTTATTTATTTTGTCTTTTTTCTCATTGTTCATCATGTAAAGCACTTTGAGCTGCATAATTTTTATGAAAATGTGCTATATAAATAAATGTTGTTTTTGTCATCAAACCATATTTTCATGGACCTGATTTTGTGTGCAGTACAACAATCATGCTGGAAAAGAAAACGGCCTTCCCAAAATCTTGCCACAAAGTTGGAAGTGGACAATTGTCTAAAACGTCTTTGGATGCTGTAGTATTAATAGTATTGGATCCAAGGAGCCAAGCCCAATCTTGATAAACACCTTCAGACCATTATCCATCCTCCATAAACTTTACAGTAGGCACTAAGGTAGTGTTATCCTGGCATCCACCAAGTTGACCATCAGACTGCTAGATAGTGTTGTGAGACTCATCGTTCCAAAGAACATGTTTCAACTGCTCCAGAGTCCACTGCCAATGTGTATTACATCAATAACAAGAATGTATTTCTTGTATTACTGAAAATCACACAAGGAATGCCTTAGTGGGCTTAGGCCCTTTTTCTTGTATGGACTTAAGATAGCATCTTATGATAGTACCACATTTAAAGCCACAGAGCTCGGTGCAATCCATTCAACTGTCAATGGACACTGCTTGGTAATGTGCTTGATTTGATGCACATGTTTACAAAGGCTGCAGCCTGAACTTAATAATATGGAAGAGTGTCCACATACTTTTGGCTGAGTGAATCTTGTCATCATTTTTTTATTATTTGCCATGAAAGGTAAAATGAGATTCATTCCCTTCTCCTTTTTTGAATATATTCAAAGAAAATAACATTCCATATGATTAAGTCTACTTATACAGCAAAGGAGATGACATTACATGCTATGAAGTGAAGCATAACAAAACAGAATTCAACCTCCACCTGAGAGAAAGAGAGACAAGCCGGAGCAAATCTATAAAAACATCAAGAATGGGGAATGTCCTTTTCTCCAATATAAATGCTTATTCTAAAATGTCATTAATTAGATCTTGCCATATTTTTAAAAAAGTTTTGAACAGTGAGAATTCGATTTTTTCACATTTCAAATAGTATAGTACATTATTTACCTACTGACTTAAAATAGGCGGGCTAGGATTCTTCGAGTTAAGCAAGATAAGTCTATGTGTTAGTAGTGTGGTATAGGCAATTACAATTACAATCAATTTGTCCTTCTCCACTTTTAGCCTATTTAAGAGTATGGCAAACACAGCTGTTAATGGGTTAGGAGAGATTGTGACACCAAGGATGTCTGATAGGCATTGAAAGCATTCAAAGATTTTTGTCCAAAATGATATTAATTTGGTTCACTTCAAAAACTTGCAGCCCTGTGAAGCTGAAGCTAGACTGCAATATTCACAGGTTGAATCTTGCCCTGGATACATTTTGTATGATTTTAAACAAGATAAATGTGCTTGATAAAAGATTTTAAGTTGAATGATTGAATGCTTTGCACATATGGAGTGTGAAAAGGTGCTATATAGAAGCCTGACCAGGCACAAAGATACAGGGAGGCACACGTAAAAATAAAACAAAGATTTATTTTTCTTCACCTGTGGGGCATGTCTTCCCCGTGTCCCACAGGCACAACACAGTCCCAAAAGCACTCCAAATAAACCAAAATAAAGCACATTACACTTTTCTTTTTCCTCCTCCACCACCACTCCTCCCAGGCAAACTCGTCCTCCTCCTCCTGACTGTGGCTTCCGGAGTAGTGGCTGCTGGCTCCTTTTATAATACACCCGGAAGTGCTCCAGGTGCTTGATGACTTCATTTCCGGAAGCACTTCCAGTTGTGTTAGAAGGACTGCCCATAAGGGTTCAGCAACTCCAGCTGCAGCACCCCCTGGTGGCACATGCAGATCCCAACAGGGCTGCACCAAACTCCAACTCCCATTAAGCCCTGCAAGAGTCCAAGGCACCGCTGCAACCATCTAGTGTCCCAGGGGAGGTAACATACTGGCCATACTTGCTCCTCTTAGCGTGGAGGCCCCGGCTGCCTCCGGCTGCATGGCTGCCTTCCATTCCTTTTCTGAGATATTATGTGAAAGATTCTTTTCCACCGTACCCTTGAATTTTTGAATGGAACAGACTTTGATATGTTTTTATATATTATGAGACTTCAGGACTGATCAGCATTTCCTCTACAATAGAAATGGGTTGGGAGGTGTGGAAAATCCCTTTTAGCAAAGTTTCTTATTTGAAAGTAGTGGAAAATTGTGTAGTGGCACGGTGGTGCAGTGGGTAACGCTGCTGCCTCACAGTTAGGTGACCCCACGTTTGCATGTTCTCCCTGTGTGGGTTTCCTCCCGGTACTCTGGTTTAATCCCACAGTCCAAAGACATGCAGGTTAGGTGCATTGATCCTAAATTGTCTCTAGTGTGTAGGTGTGTGTGTGTGTGTGCCCTGCCGTGGGCTGGCGCCTTGCCCAGGCTTTGTTTCCTGCCTTGCGCCCTGTGTGGACTAGGATTGGCTTCAGCAGACCCCGTGACCTGGTAGTTAGGATATAGCGGGTTGGATAATGGATGGATGGAAAATTGTGTTGATGGTAAGTTAAATTTGAAGAGTAATTATTCAAAAGATCTGTGTACAATTCTTTAAATACTGTATTAAGTACTAGCCAACCCCGGCGTACCATACTCTGCATAATCAGGCCAGTTTTTTAATGATTTTTAAGCACAGGGAGAAAATTAACATTTGAAAAATCGGTAATGTAATAAATCAGCAAGAAATGCAACATTATAACAATGCACGGAACGAACCAACACACAATCGTCCGTGACTGAAAACTGGCGGACCAATCTTGTTGATGTGAGCTAAGGAAATGTACAATGTACAAAGCAGCAACATCAGTTTGACAGGACGGGGCGTTATACCTTGTCATATCCAGACCTGGATTTTCCATGAACACCATTCGTACTGCAGTAACAGTGTAACCGTGAGTGATAATGTCATGCATTTGCATGTAAGACTTTGCGAAGGGATTAACCTGGCGTATCATGTTGTCTAGTTGAAGCAACAAGCGCTATTACATTCCTTTTGCAAACGTTGACTGGTAGCCTCAGCAGAATTGAAGATATATAGCTGTCCGTATTGTGGTGACGTGTCAGGATTATTATATAAAGGAGAGACCTGGATTTGACCGTGGATTCTGAAAGCATACGGTCCTTATCCAGATGGTTGGGCGATGTGTGCGCCCATTGACGCGAAAGCTAAAGCAGAGTTGTATTCCCTGATATGATCACAGTAATTTCGGGACAGCAAGTTCTTGCCAGTCAAGAGGTCTTCCAATAAAAGAGGGGGCTTGGATAGCGGTGGCAAAGACACCTTGCTGGCATGACAACACTTAGTGTAATGTCTGGATTTGTTGACCTCTGCTGGGCAATAAAGAGCATTGCAAGAAGCACATAGTGCGGTAGGTAGGTATGCCAATGTTATGTTCTTGGACGTGAAAGGCGGTATCTTCTTGAAAAGCTGCAGAAAAGTGAATGCGATGTTTGTGCATGAACAATTTAGTGCTGTGTTGACACTGAAGGGAATTGGAATGAGTTGTGTCGAAGCATTGCTGGCAATGTTCACATTGCATAATTCGTTCTGTGGAGTGTGTTTTTAAATGCATGTTGAGAAATCTCTGCACTCGGAACGTTTTTGAACAAATTGTGCATTCAAAGATCTTTTTGGAATGCGTTTGTTCAGTGGAGTGGGTGTGTAAATGTGCTTTGAGATATTTCTGGCATGTGAAGGTTTTGGAGCAGTGTTGACACTGAAAAGAATTCATCAGGGAATGTGTTTTGAGATGGTTAGTAAGGTATCTGCGTGCGTGAAAGTGCTTGTCGCAAATTTTACATACAAATCTTTGCGTTGAATGGATCTGCATATGGTTGTGGAGATCCATCTCACCTGTGAAGTCCTTGTTACAAAATGTGCAATTGAAGGTGAGAGTGGAATGAGTTCATAAGTGTTTTTTGAGAACGCGAGTTGTCTCGAAGCATTGTTGGCAATGTTCACATTGCATCATTCAGTTAGTGTTGTGTTTTTTCAAATGTGCGTTCAGATATCTGTGCACTCTGAAGCTTTTGGAACAAAAGGTGCATTGAAAGTCCTGTGTGGAATGTGTGTTCAGGGGAGGGTGTCTTTAAATGTTTTTCAGGAAGAGGAGAGTGGGCAGGTGACGTCACATTAGTGTGGCGAGCAAGTGGGTGTGCACGCTGTGTGCACATACCGACAGAGTCAAAAGATGTCACCAGAAGGTTATCACGTGGGTATTTGAGAGGCATGAGAACCTCGTAATGCCCATGATCCAAAGGACCGCTAAATAGCAGGGATATCAAGAGACGCTGGGCCAGATTGTAAACTCGAGGAGAGGCATGAGGATGTTCTTGGAAGTAAATGCTGATAGTAGCTGGAAGGATTTGGGACATTGCCACAATTTCTGCCTCCCCACCATAGACTCCTGACATATTCATGTAATCAGCGTATTGTTGAGCAGACTGTATAACAATGCCTCTGAGACTAAGAACAACGGACACCACGTCACCGAAGTTATCCCAATGTTGGCAAACAAAGGTAACAGCCATGTTACGAAGTTTGAGAGCAACAGTTTCGTCAATGACATTTCTTCAAAAAAACCCGACTGACAGAAACAAACAGTTACCTGAAGCAGGAATTTCTATAACATTGAAAGAAGTGTTGTTTCCATGAAATACATTTGAAGCGGTAGCCATGGAGGGCAAAAGAATAGTCAACGTGGCTCACAGCTGGGTTTGGACCGCAGCACAGACCAAAGGGAGTGAGTATGTGTTTGGTGAGCTGTTTGATTTGGCGGGCAGTGGTCTGAGCACGTGGGAGGAGGGGTAGAGTTTCTGGGCGGGGCTTTGTTGTTCCTTTCGCATGGTTTTTCATGGTGGACGCGGTCGGGTGTCGAAACCGAAAAGAATAATGAAAAGTCAACGTGGCTTAGACGTGCATGTGGACTCCTAGCACATACGAAAGGAGCTAACTGGGTGGACGGTGAGTTTTTGCGTCCGGGCACATGGGCAGGCAGTGTGAATGCCTAGAGAGCGAGGGTAGAAGCGGGCCGGTGAAAAAGGAGTGTTAGTGGGCAGGGAAACGTCTTCCGTATTTCTGCAGGAGCTTCTAAGAAGACGCATGTTTGTTGTGGATGCGAATTGCTGTATGTAGCGTGTAAAACAGTTTGCTATGATGCACGTGGTCATGCGTCGTAACCGAAAACTCGCTTTTTAAAGACTGCTTACTTCATTGTGTTTTAACCTCAGTTGTAAAGCATTGAGTTGGTGGGCGTGGTTCTGCGAGTTATCGTCGATTCCAATGGTCTTGGAGTTGGTGGGCGTGGCTCCTTCCTGCGTGCGCCATCGGTGTCTTACTTGTCGGCGACTCAGTGAATCCATGCCCCTTCCGGTTTGCTTTCCATGGTTGTCTTGCCTTAGTGAATTATATATATAGATGAGAGGGTAGAAAAAGGTTATTGTTGTGTAGTGGTGCAACAGATACAGATTTCTCTACCTTAAAGTGTTTCCAGCATTAGTTCCATATTCTGAGTGATTATTAAAAAATACTTATTGGTAAATTGATGATAATTTCTATTTACTGGGGCACAAAGCAGGGCATATAAAGAAGTACAGCAGGATTTTATTTCTATTGCAGACCAAGCTTGTATATATTTCCTACCCAGTAATAAAATGGAATGTTAGGTAGTGCCATGACACCTTCTGCTTTTGGTGTTTTTAGAGTCACTCTTTGAATATGTGAATGTCTAGAATTCCAAACAAATGAAGTTATAATTGAGACTAATTTATAAAGAATGAATTATTAATATATATGGGGAAGCTCTGAAATAGAAAAACAATCTTGGAAAGGATGTTCATCTTGACAGGATTGATTCCCTGAGCTAAAATGAAATGGAAAGTGGACCATTGTTCATATCTTGTTTCATTTTTCCATGCTAATAGCAAAATTATGTTGAAAATAATCTTTGTATTTTCTATGTTTACAACTAGATATTTAATCTGACCTGCTAAAATAAATGGGAAGGTGTCCAGTCTAGTATTGTGTGCTAGAGAGTTCACTAGAAAAATCACACTTTTATTCACATTCATTCAAGGCCTGCTGCTTTCCCACTTTGGAATGAGTTTATAGCATCTAGTAGTTCTGTGTGTGTCAGATGTTTGTCCAGTTCTTGCTGTAGTATTTGTGATGAAAAATCATTAGGTTATGTCTTATCTTCTTTAAACTGAGTACAATATAAGAACTATAGTACTATCTAAATATGTGGATTATATTTTTATGGTCAATAATTTTATTTCCATTAATGTTGGTAATTTCTTTTATTGTGTTGCGAACTTCCTGCTGCTGGATTTGTTAAGCTAAAAACATATTAGTCTTCTCTCTGTATTCATAATAATAATGTGATTTAAAAATGAGGTGTTTTGTTTCTTTTGGTGTCAAGAAGTGAAATTCTGATGCAGAATCTGTCTTTGCCCATAAAATGCCTTATTTGGAGACCAGGAGCCTCATGTATAAATGATGCGTAAACATAAAAATGTTGCGTACACTCATTTTCATGCTCATATCGTGATTTCTAAAACCTAAACTTGGCGTAAAGCTTTCTTACATTCGTACTTTTCTGCCCTGATTTGCGAACTGGCAGCACGCAACACCAAAGCAGTGCTACTGTTTCTGTGTGGTATCCCTTTTTTCATATTCACATCTGTGATGTGGGATTCATCAAATATACCAAAATTAATCGCATAAATTTAATTCACTTGATTGTAATCAGTCTGTAACAATATACTGGTGCACGTAATGAACAAACTTCTTTTGTGTTGTTGCTCTTAGTGCACCACTCAAGGTACTTTAACCCATTGTATCTATGTGTGGTATTGTAGCTGCACAGCAGCTGATTGAAAAGGTCTACTGCAGGTTGTGTCAAAAACACAGAGGATTATCATGATACAGCTTCCAGCCCTGGAGAACATTTATAGCACACGTTACCTCAGGAAAGCCACCAGCATCTGCATGGATTACACTCATTCTATTTGAACTTCTCCAATCACTTCTGTGCCTTTCCTGCATGGACCTCCAAGTTTAGAAATAGTTTCACCCCAAGAGCTATAAACGCACTTAGTCTATATCTAAAATTATTTAGAATTACCTCACTATAAACTTGCACTACAACTGTAACATTGCACAACCTGAGCCACTTCATGAACCATTTACACTATCTACACTGTATGTACAAGTTTATTGTACTTATGCTTTCATATTGTATATTTTTTATTATTTTTTATCATATTATTATTACTGTTATTTTACCATTTTATAGGAAAATAAGTTTATGGAAGATTTGCATATTTAATCTTATTGCACTATACAATGACAATAAAGGAGTTCAGTTTAATTCAATAGAAGAGAGCACATATTTACAGGTGATGATGACTGGCTTCCAAGTCAATTTAGATTTCCAAGAGCTATTCTCTTGAAGCTGTGTGCTCTAAGAATACTAGGATGTATACTTGATATCATTTTTATCATGAAAACCATTAAAGTATGCATATTACATTTTACAGATAAATTGTTAACTTCATTTAAATAATGTATATTATTAATAATTAAACATGAAAGGGTGCAGTGGTGTAGAGGTAGCAATGAGCTGGCGTCCCATTGAGGGATTGTTCCTGCTTCACACTTGATGCTTGCTGGGACTAGCGTCACCATGAAGGGATGGAATAATTAAACACGTATAACGAAGATTTTTCAAATTTACATAAATGTTTTGAAGAATCGGCATCCTAAGTTTGCAGCTGGTTTTACATTTATTACAGAGCTTATTGTGTGGTGATTGGTTATGTGGAGAAAGAAAACAAGAGGACAGGAATTGGGGGGAATTGGGTACATTTGACAGAGACAGTAGTGTTTCATTAAATTATTCCATTCAGGGTCACATGTGTCCCAGCAAGCATCTTGTGGGAGGCAAGAACAATCCCTGGATTGGGCACCAGCTCATCACTACCACTGTGCCACCATGTCCCACATGTTTAATACCTTCTTTAATGGATTTTATCATGAAAATGCTATCAAATATGCAAGTTATTATTCTAAGATGTTCAGAGAACTGTAATAACATGACTGTAATGTATTCTGTGTGGCAATCACTGCCTCCATGCTTGTGTTTAAAAAAGAGAAAGCTCATTTAAGAAATATGTAGTGATTCACACACATAGAAAACATAGAATATGAAGCATTTAATGTACTACTTTAGTTATGATAGAATTTGAGAAACTCTAGTAAATTACACATTGATGTTAAGATGAAGTTTACAAAGTTCTGCTTTAATGAAAAAATAAACAGATTAAACTGGAAATTTTGAGTTTAAAGTCTACATTTCAACCTTTTTTTCTTCACCGTGTCCCTAATTTTTTACTTTTCTATGTGCCCTAATACTCTTCTGTATGATACTCAGACGGTGGGCTATGTCTCACCTTTTCATCTCGACTTTGAAATCCAACTTCTTTTTTTACTTTGGGCACAGTGTGACTTTCTGAAATTGAACTTCTGAGTGCCAATACATCAGTTTCCTTTTGTTTGTCATACAACTGCCTAAGCAACCAAAAAGTATGATTTTCCTTGCCTCTACTTCACTGAGTAAGACTTGTACTTTTCATTCGCTGACTTTTTTTTTCTTGTGCTTTTGCCATTGTCTTTTCACAAAATGCTGAATGTAAGGGACTCTTTATATTAATTCTGGAAGGAGTCAGGGTGTGACTGCAGGTGTGTGAATGTGCATTACATTTCACCTTGACCAGGATTTATGGAGCAGAAGTGCATGGAGGTTGGATTAGAAAGGGTTTTGTGCATTTGATTTTTTTTTGTGCCTATGCACATTTCCACTTTTTTTTACATAAGCTATGATTTAGTGTGAATTCTATGCACAGTATTTTACATGATGCCACTGTTGTAGTCTTCTATTCTGGCAATTTCACTGTTTAACTCTGATGCCTTCTTGGTCTCTTCATTCTCTTCTTAGTTAAACCGTTTTGGGCAATTCAAAAGTATCAATTTTTATTTGTCCTAACTAGTAAACATGTGGATTTTAATAAATAAACAAGCAAACAATAATATTGTTATTTGTAGTTAATATTTTGAAAGGCCACTAACATTTTCATCTCTGTAACATTGCCCGCTTCCGTCCATTTCTGTCCTTTAACACTATAATTACCAGAGCCTATGAGAAAACTTGTAAATCCGTCCCACCTTAAATCCGCTCGCACCACTCCATTAGCATCTTTGTCTTGTAAATGTGCCAATTAAGACAAGCAGTAAGAAGCCGGCTATTCCAACCCCCATCGTCACTGAACGTTCACTAAGTTCTCTCAGCTCATGCCTTGTTTGATTATCTGGGAGTAAGTGAACTGCTGGAGTGTTAGAGTGGAAATAATAGATCATTATTTGGAACACATGCATTTCATGTGTGTTCCGTTTCTATAGTAATCTGTGTAAACACAATGTTAAAACAGAAACTTTTTCATATTTTAGTAATAAATGTTACAAAGTGTAGGCATAAACTATACAATGTGTGAAGCCTGAAGTCCAAAGATCAAATAAACACTTTCACTAAAGGTTCAAGGATGATACAACCTAGCTTCCATGGCGTAGCGGTAAAATTTGCTGACTTGTAATCAAGGGGCCACCCGTTCGATCCCCACTGCCTCCTGTATTTGCTGTTTTCAGTAGTGAGCTGCTCTTATTGTTAATATTATATAGTACACACATACATTTGGTTTGCGTATGTAACAGACTGTGTACATAGTACTGTACTTGTAAAAGTTACCTTTTTTTTTCACTTTTATTCTCTCACTCATGATCACAATCCATACTGCTGCCCTAGGGATCTGACGCTGTTAGTTTTTATTTGAAACTGGGAATAACTGTAGATGTGAGTGGTGTTTTGAGGCAATGGAACTGAACATTCTGTGATCTGGAGGGATAAAAGCTGACACACAAATGCTGGTGAATCTTCCTTCTTCGTATCTCACCATCACTTTATTTTTTTTTATTCAGTTTTATTGAGTGTTCCTGCTCACGCAGGATTAGTATGCACCTTATGGTTTATGATGTCAAAAAAAAAACACAGATGTAGGTATATATGATATTTTGAAGAAATTTTTATGACATGAATAATACCAATCAGAAAACATCATTGGACTAATGCAATATTATTTGAAAACGAACAGCGTCAGATCAGGTGTGAATTTACACTGGCGCTGTTACTTAGAGTCAGATCAGGAGAGGCTGGGGTGGGGGGTTGTTAGAGCGAATTCAGAACACATTAGCTTTACTAATAAAGTGAAACATATCTGTAAACTGGCTTTGACACATCAGATGTCCACATTCTAAAACATGACATTTCCACCATGCAAAATCTGCAATTAGATTAACGTTTGACTTAATTCAAAAGAGCTTAAACCTGTCCAATATCTGTGGTGGTTGTAAACATAAAGCTCAATTTAGTGTCCTTCCAACTACTGAAAACAAGATTACAAGAATAGTGCAATTGTTATTTACCACCTTAGAAAAAGTGTTCAACCAAAAAGCGCAGCTTCTTGCTCTAAAGCCAATATGTTAAATGTGTATACAAAACACAAATACAACCAAAACTTCTGTTGTATTTAGTGTATGCTAACAAAAATCAGTATCCCTCAAACTGGGGAAAAATAATATTTCCCATGAAGCAGTTATTGTTACCAATCTCAGCTGAAGTGTTTTAACTTAAATATTTCAGATTACTTGCTATAAATTGAATAAACAATAAAAATGTTTTACAAAATAAAATGGTCAATTCAAAGGTCAATTCAAAACCATTCGATCACCAGACTCTCAATTCAATTTCACTAACACAGTAACTTGTTTTTGAGTGAGTGAACTCGAGCAGAGCAAGAATCAGTCCCAATGCCCAAGAACATATGATGAATCACCTTAAAGTGCCTGTTTATGTTTCTGCCATCCCATCAGCCTCCTCTGTTTTTGCTCTCCACTCTGCCTCTTCTGCTTGCCCATCTTCCTCCTATGCCGTGCCTGTTTCTGTTGGTTCCTCTTTCACCTTTGTTTCTGCTTCTGCTTGCCCCTCAGTTGTGGCTGGTACCTCTGCCCTGCCTGTTTCAGCTCTTTCCCCTGCTTCTGCCATGCCTGCTTCAGCTCGCCCTTCTGCTTCCCCTGTTTCTTCTTGTCTCTCTACCTTTTCTGTTTCAGTCATACCAGTTGTGGTTAGCTTCTTTCTCTTTCAGAGATGTCTTCTTTATGTCTTTCTCATCGCCATTAACCCTGCACCCTCCTGTTTCTCTTGGCCACCACATGCCACACTTCATATCACCCCGGTGAACACATCTTTTACAATTTTTTTAGCAGCAGATTTGATATGTGGTTTTGCTATGTCAAAACCTTTTTTCAGGAGAAGTAAAGCTCTTCTAAACAGCCCCTGAAATACACCTCCATTACTATCCCCATACTTCACCAGTGAGCCAAAGAATCCCAGTAAGCCACTATATACTTGGGTCTGGTAACATTGGATGTAGGGTGTTGGATCCTGGTAAGACCTCATTATTTCAGTCATGTGTACAATGCCTGATGGGCCTGAAATGCATCTTCACTATAACCTTACCACTGAAGTTGTACATTTTTGTTGTAGTTTGTTTTTATTTCAGTAGTCACTGTGTCAAAATTCTTGCTGACTGGTCCATAATGAGGTTTATTGTATGTGATAGTGGTAATTTTATTTGCTTGATCCTCTATATAAATGCATTTCAAAAGGGCAACATAGTTATCTCCAACTCTCTGATGAGAAACTACGCCATACGTGTACAAAGTGTAAAAACCAGCCCTGATGTTGGCAGAGTAAGGAGCTGTGTAAGATAGTCCACAAGTCTGATCAGGATATGCTCTTAACATTCGACCCAGCTGACCTTTCAAGTGTACAGTTTCATTCTGTTCACCCAGGATCACGTAGGCTCTTCTTTTCACAGTTTTACAACTGAATTCTGAAGGGATAGTTCCCTCAGCTACATCTGAGTTCATAAAAGACAATAGGTCATAAATACCTTTGTAATATTCACAAGGAATTAGTAATATTTTTCTATCCCTGGAGCTGAAACATAGAATTTATTACCTGGCTTGCCTATGGTGTTCCATGTATGTGGATATTGTATTTTGGCTAAACTGACTTCCCAAGAACCTACTAGTTCTCCGAGTTTATCAAGCTTTTTTGTGAAATTGGGAATTGTATTGTTAGGGAAAATGTCTGAGGAAGCATTGTTAGACAGAGTCATGAAAAAACTTTTGCACTCCTTCGTGTACTTGTAGAGAATGATGGCCAGATTATGAAAGATATGGATTTTATTTCACATCTTGGGCTTGGCTTTCTGGTATTCAGCTTTTAAATTTTTCTGGTTACCCGGGTCATTTGACTAAAATGAATCATTTTTTTTTTTTAACGTTCCTAGCTGGTATTTTCTCAATCCTGTAAATATCTTTGGAATCAGCTTTAATTTTTTGCATTTCTGCATCATAAAAGCAGCCTATAATCTCTTTACCATTGTAATCTTTCAGTTTGCATACAGCCTGTGACCTAAGTACAAGCTCAGAGATTTCATCTGAAAATGTTTGTTTGTAACCTTTTGCAAATGTATACCTGGGTTTAACAATCCTAACTGTATTTCCTACTTTTAAATGTAGGACCCCAGGGGTTAGTTACGTCATATACATTTTTGAAAACTTTCCAGGAATTTAACATGTATATATCAGAAGCAGACAATTTTATACTTTCAATATATCTTTTTTTGTAAGAGTATACTAAATTTGGCAATTTATTGATGTAGGTTTCGTATTACATGCACTGAAATATTTCCACATTTTAGTTTTTAGCTTCTCTCCACCACAGATTTCCTTAGCTCATTTCCTGTTGTGAAATGTTTTATTATGTTCTTCTTTAACAGCTTTTGAAAATCTTGGCTGAAAAACTCTTTCATGTTATGTCTGAAGTTTCTTTGGAGTTCTACCTCCATTCAGAATGTCTTGAAACGGTCCTGCCATTTCTTTACATGTTTTGTTCTTCAGGGGCCATACCCACACATATTTAGAAAGTACATCTATACAGGTCAACAAATATTTATAACCCCAGTTATGCTTGGAAACATTTGTCATGTCTGCCAAATCCATCTGCCATTGTGAGTCTGTATTGGATACATAAATTTTATTTCTCTTAAAATTTATTCTGTCAGGTTTATGAACTGTATTAGAATATTGACTAGTTAACAAACCTGACACCTGATGATCATTACTTTTCTGGCCCGAAACATCAAGAGTTTTCTAGGTTGGTCTATTAAATAACCATTGCAGTTATTTTTTGGTCCTGATCATCAGTAATGTCCAGCAGCAGTCAAACTGTTAATTAGTTTCAGAGCCTTTCAAAATGTTTCATCCATAGCTCCATCAGTTTGTTCAAGTTCCATACCTACATATTCACTGTCCTTGGAGATTTTCAAAGTAGCCAGGGCTTCTGCAAGTTCGTCCATGGCGTGCTCTTGCTGCATTGCCTGACTAGCTGTCTCTTCTGACCCTGTTAGGTTCCCTAGAATATCATCATCAGGGATGAGTATGTCAGATACTACATAGTTCTCTAGGAGGCAATCTATCCAATGCATATGATCAGGCAATTGAGGATAGGGCCAAGGGATCTGGTTGGTTGAAGGCATAAGAAGGTCCAACTAAGAAGGCTGGTCTGGGGGAGAGTAGCTGGAGCTATGTTGGCTATTGTCAGGCCAAAACATATAGTTGGAGGATGCTATGTGCTCCCCAAACCAACATGTCTGATCAGGAGCAGGCTCGATTGGAGGAGCATAGCCAGAGAGGTACTGGTGGTTGCCAGGCCAAAACACATCTCCAGTTGTCATTGTCTGATCTGGAGGAGAGTAGACTGTGTTGTTTTGGAGGTTATCAGTGGTCATCATCTGGTCTTATGCAGAGTAGCTGGAGTTGGTTTGGAGGATACCTGTGGTCACTGTCTGGTCTGGAGTAGAGTAGCCTGAGTTGGTTTGGAGGGTGTCTGGCCAAAACAAGTAGTTAGTGGTTGCTCTCTATCCCACAATATTGTAGACCTGTTCTTTTGAATACATTAAAGTTTGGAGGACTTCTGACATCTCTGAGTCCGAGAGAACCAGGAGACGGCCATTCCTGCTATTGTAGGTTTCTAGGAGCTCAGCTTCATTAGTTTAGATGTTTAAAGACATCTCAAGATTGCTTTAGGGTAATATCATCTCTGAAAAAGGATACTGTATTTATGTCAACTTACTTAGGATTGGATGTTTCCCCAGATTTCTTCCTCATCTTCCTCCTCCAAGCTTGAATTGCTTAATATGCAAATTTCTTCCCCTGAAAACAGGTTCCTGTTGTCTTTTTATTCTTTTCATTTTGTCAGACAGTTTTCCTTTATGAATAGCCTCATCAATATTTAGAATAAGATATTTTATAAAAGTCTAGGCTTTCAAGAAAATGTATTTCGTTCACTTGATCCTTTATGTCTTTTTCTTGCTACTCTTCCCCATTTTCATGGTTATCCTCTTTATATTCGGGAAGGATGGGCTCTTTGTTGGAAATTACCATCATGAAATGTTCCAAGGTATTTCTTTTTACTCCTACTTGTCTCAAAGAACAATTAGAACCATATCAAACTGAATCAATGGTTCTATAGCTGAAATATTCTGGAAACCTTACTTTTTTCATTTTCTTTTTCAGAGGAGTGTTCTGAAATCTGTATATTCTGTGTTTCGTATGTCATAGCATTTTCACTTAAAGGACAATTTTTTATACTGTCTGTCTTTCTCTTCCTGTCCTCCTGTTAAAGGAGATGAAGGCAAATCACCGGGGCATGGGCATCGATAAGGGGTGTGTTAACACTAGAATTACCAGAGCCTACGAAAAAACTCGTAGATCCGTCCCACCTTAAATCGCTTCTTAAAACCGTTCTCACCTCTCCGCCAGCATCTTTTGTAATCTAAATGTGCTCATAAAGAAAACTGCAAGTAGCCGGCTATTCCATCCCCCACCGACTTAGAACGTGCACAAACTTCTCCCAGCTCATGCCTTGGTTGATTATTTGGGAGTGAAGTGGAGTTTTAGAGTGGAAATAATAGATCATTATTTGGAATACACACATTTCACGTGTGTTCCATTTCTACAGTAATCCGTGTAAACACATTTTTATAACAGAAACGTTTTTCATATTGTAGTAGTAAATGACAAAATGTAGGCATCTATACTAATAAAAGGCAAAGCCCTCACTCACTCACTCACTCACTCACTCACTCACTCACTCACTCACTGACTCATCACTAATTCTCCAACTTCCCGTGTAGGTAGAAGGCTGAAATTTGGCAGGCTCATTCCTTACAGCTTACTTACAAAAGTTGGGCAGGTTTCATTTCGAAATTCTACGCCTAATGGTCATAACTGGAAGGTATTTTTCTCCATTAACTGTAATGGAGTTGAGCTGCAAAGACGTGGGGGCGGAGTTTCGTGTGACATCATCACGCCTCCCACGTAATCACGTGAACTGACTGTCAACGCAGTACGTAGAAAACCAGGAAGACCTCCAAAAGCACTTAAGAAAACATGCATTATATAATTGAGAAGGCAGCGAAACAATAAGAAGCGAGCGAGTGGCATATACTACCATATTCATGAGTGCTGCTACCTCGGAAAGAAAGCAAGGTGTAAACCTAAACTTTAAATTAAGTTCATAGACAGGCTACCGCTGGCGTTTCACATGCCCACAGGTAATGCGGGATACAAGTTTAATGATAGGACGCAGGATATAAACGAGAGTTTTGATCACTTTGTAACTAAGTTAAAATTGTAGGTGAAGGGGTGTGCTTATGCAAATTCCGAGAGACTGTGTTTGTGGGGGATTGACAGTTAAGGCGGGTGGGGGAGTCACGTCATCATCTCCCCTCCCACTCGCTCTGAGCTGAGCTCCGTGGCTAACGCCGTCATCCGAAGCAATTTCATCACACTGCCACCAAATACTCACAGAAAAATCCACAAGTTAATACACACGCTGTCTCTAGAGTTTCAACACACTGAATCCTCCAGGCACTACTTACAAAAGGTCACATTGACAATCGTGTTACGCTATTTTTAAAATCTTTCCTTTTCTTAGCACAAGCACAGCTGAGAAGCTTCGATGCATGTGCTCCATAACGCTGAAAAATAATGCATTTAATCACACTTTGCATTACAAGCAAAGGGAGCTTTTGTCAATGCATGATTTCCTGGTACACCGATTACATTGATCAGCGCATCCCGATTCATTTTACCCTCGCACCACCTTGGTTTGAGAAGAAGTATGAAAAAATATGAGGTTAACACAGAAAAACAGATCACCAATTCAAGCTTTATGAATAATCGATTCGCCATCAATAATTGTTTTGGTAAAGCCATCCTCCTTCCATTTTATAATTTTTCCGCCACTAGCCATGATTAAATGAACGGTAAAAAGTAAGAGAAGCGAGGGTGACTTATTTAGGCAGGAATATATATGATAGCAACACTCATGACAATGTCAATCATGTTACGTTATTATTAAAATGTTTCCTTTTCTTTTTCATTACTTCTTTAACACACTACTTCTCCTGCTGTAGGCGGGTTTTTTGCTATATATATAATATATGAATTACCTCCAAAGAGCGCTGAGACTTTTGATATCATGAACGTGTCTGCAAAAACTGGTCTCCTGCCCAGCAAAAGTCGAGCAGCCAGCGCGTGCATAGCTGTGCCGGCCTTTGAGACGCTGACTGCGCTTCTGCCTTAAGTCAAAGTGAGCACTTTTAATTTTTTCATCCGCCCCCTGAGCTATAGCCCAGACAAGTGCAAACACGGGACCCCTTTTCTACACCACGGCAAAATAATATTAAGGCGATTCACACTTTCTTTTGCACGTATACGATTATCAGGTCCTCAGCTCGGATTATGAAGACACGCACACGAGTGGAGGACTGACAGTGCCATCACAGCCGATTAATGGCGGGACGTCTCACCAGTCTACACAAGACCCACGCGACTGTCCCCAAAAGGCGATCATAACGTCAGCGAACACATCTCTATACTATATAAAAGAAAAGGCAACTTTCCTTTCTTTACACCTTTTTCCTTTTATCCCAAACCAAAGCCTTTCTCTCTTAACACGCAGAGGACACAAAATAATTTTCTTTAATTGCCGGTAAGGCACATTACCAGAGGCACAAATTTGAACGCTCACATAGAAAATGTAATTTCTATACCACAGCCGTCGTGTAGCGCCTTTCAAAAGGGATCTACTACCGAGAGATGATCCATATACATTTTAGCTGCTGTTAGTTACTTACCTGTTTTGTTACACAGTCTTTAAAATGTAGTTTACCCAAACCACTCCAGTAGTGCTCAATGTACCTGTACTTCTTAAAACGTTAATGTTTTACTGTTTAATAACTTATAGACTATATTTCATTATTTTTCCCTTGCACTCAGTGACCAAAGCTATACACACACATATAGACACATACAAACATACACACAAGTATATGTATGTGTATATATATGTATGTATGTGTATATATATATATATATATACACACACACCCCTATCTAGATTATATATATATATATATACACACACACACACACACACACACACACACACACACACATACATACATACATACACACATATATATAATTTGTGTGTGTAGATATGTATATAGATATGTAGATATGAAGATATGTATGTATATATATATGTATATTATATATATATGTATGTATGCGTGTGTGTGTATGTGTGTGTGTATATATATGACAGCAGCAATCCAAGCTGTGAGAAAACAGTAAAAAGGAGGTGTGTCAGACGTCGTGGTACATTTTCTGATGCAGCTACCGAAAACAACTTTGTGACGCTGCACCAAATACACAAAACAATTACTTTGACAATCATGTTACATTATTTTTAAAATGTTTCCTTTTCTTTTCATAACTTCTTTAACACATGACATCGCTGTGAAGCGGGTATTTTGCTATATATATATATCACAGCGACACTCATAACAGTGACAAAACAATTACATTGACAATCATGTTACGTTATTTTCAAAATGTTTCCTTTTCTTTCTCTTTCCTTCTTTAACACACTACTTCTCCGCTGCCATTTTGCTATATATATATATATATATATATATAGATAGATAGATAGAGAGATATATATATATATATATAGATAGATAGAGATATATAGATAGATATGAGAACAACATAGATAGATAGATATGAGAACAACACTCATATCAATGACAAAACAATTACATTAACAATCATGTTACGTTATTTTTAAAATTTTTCCTTTTCTTTTTCGTACCTTCTTTAAAACACTACTTCTCCACTGCGAAGTGCGGGTATTCTGCTAGTAAATTATATAATGTATGAAGCCTGAAGTCCAAATATCAAAGAAACACTTTCACAAAAGGTACAAAAATATAACTGCAGAAAAAAATCCGCCTTAGCATGCCACATTGACACATAATTACTACAATTACCTCGGTAGCATAATGGTATCAGCTGCTGACTTGTAATCGAAAGGTCATGAGTTCGATCCCGCACAATTCAATTTTGAGAAGTAAACTGCTCTTGTTCTTACTATTTTAGAATAAAAACATACATTTGATTTCAGTGTGTAACAGCCAGTGTAATTTATGATACTTATAAAGGTTAGTTTTTTTTTTTTATTCACTTTTCATTCTCTCAGTCGTGTTCAGGATCCTTCCCTACCCCCCTCCCCCTCCCTCTGACACTGCTGTTTTAACATAAAGATGCGCTGTAGCTCTGCAGTGTACTTGTGACTGCATTCTCGTACCAATGCTTGCGAACTGAAGTGCCTGTGTGCACTTTTCGTGGCATTACATGTCTATTTTTTGAGCATGCCCGGGTCGCTCAAACACAGGAACATATGTTGGTGTACAAGTATAACAAAACAAGTACACTTTTATTCTAGACTATAAGCAAAGAAAAAATAAAGCAAGTTACAGTAGGCAGTTGATACAACAGCTTTCGTGGCGCAATGCTAAGAACTGCTGATTTCCGATCCATGCTATATAAAATCATCCCATTCAAATATTAACAATTCCCACACACCCTTCCTACATTTACGACATGTGTACTTGTTGCAGTGTACACACCTCTCTGTGCTATGGTTCCTATTACACTGAATGAGCACCTGACACTGTACTTTCTTCCCTATATAAATAACATTCAAGTTATAGCATATCTTCAAATAAATCACATTTGATTTATAGCGTGTCTTTATGTGAAAACAGCAGTATCAGATGGGGAGGGGGGAATCGTGAACGTGACTGAGAGAATGGAACTGAATTAAAAAAAAAAAAAGCTAACCTTTACAATTATCATGCATTTACTCTGGCTCTTACAGACTGACTGAAATCAAATGTATGTTTTTATTCTAAAATAGTACAGTACATGCAATATTATTTGAAAAATGAACAGTGTCAGATCGGGTTTGAATACACGCTGATGCTGTTACAGAAGGCGTCAGCTTATTCAGTGCAGCAGTTTCAACACACAGTACCTGCAATATTATTCGAAAACAAACAGTGTCAGATCGGCGCATGTTCAAACCCGATCTGACGCTGTTCGTTTTCAAATAAAATTGCATTAGTGCGATGATGTTTTTACATATATTGTCTCTTTCATTCATCTTGCGGTTTGTAATCAGTGACGGCGTGTTTTTTTCCCCTGTCTTGCTAGTTCGCACAGCAGTAAGTTCAGCGCTATATGCAATCAGACAGACAGACAGGCAGAAAAGGCACTAGATATATAAATAAACAGGGAAGGCACTGTATAATCTATACTAATAAAAGGCAAAGCCCTCACTCACTCACTCATTTATCACTAATTCTCCAACTTCCCATGTAGGTAGAAGGCTGAAATTTGGCAGGCTCATTCCTTACAGTTTACTTACAAAAGTTGGGCAGGTTTCATTTTGAAATTCTATGCGAATTGGTCATAACTGGAACCTATTTTTCTCCATATACTGTAATGGACTTTAGCTCGATGGCCATAGGGGGCGGAGCTGCGTGTCACATCATCACGCCTCCCACGTAATCACGTGAACTGACTTTAAACGCAGTACGTAGAAAAGAAGGAAGAGCTCCCAAAGAGCGCTGAAGAAAAACGCATACAAGCTTATTCATAAGTGCAGCTACTGTGGAAACAAAGCACGGTGTAAACCGTAAGTTTAAATTAAAGTTATGGACACGCTCCCACTGCCGTTTGTCATGCCTTCGTCGAATACTTTATTTGCGAGATACAAGTTTAATGAGAAGACACGAGGTATAAAGGAGACTTTGGATCACTTTGTAACGGAGTTAAAATTGCTGTAGCGAGAAACTTTTAAGTGCCGGGTCTTAGCTAACATTAAACAACTATACGTTGCATTCTCAAGAGTGAGCTTGCGCAGCTTCGTCATATTACAAGTGCTGAACTGACAACGTGCTATATAAAGAGAACTATAACAACCCTCCTATTTTTTTTTCTTCTCTCTGTCTCCATCCTCTCCTACTTATTCAGCAGGTCATCAATTTGATCTCATCAGTCCTTTGGATATCTGAGGCTACTTTTTTCATTTCCTTTTATGTTGTTCTACTTCTCCCACTACTCTGCCTTCACCTACACCTGTCAAAATGCAATAAAATTTTTCTTTTCTATGTCAGCCACCTTTTCTATTACTGTTGTGTCTGCACGTCTTTCTCCCAACTGCTTTGCCCAGCTCTCTATGGACTCTGCAGCAAGCACTCTTTTTTTCTTCCCTCTCTTTTTCTCTTGATTCTTACTACACTGTCTATCACCCTTTTCATTCCACTCTTCTCTAGATCTTTCACTCTCCAAGCTGCTTGCAGGGAACTGTGCATGCCTGAAATTGCTTGGCATAAGTAGAAATTACCGCCTCTGTTGGATAAATATAGGTTATTCTTGTCCTCGTTCACTGCATCACTGCTATTTGCAAAGAAATCCTTCTCTCAAAAATAAATTGCAACCTCTAAAAGAAATGACTACTGCCTTTTCTCTACCTTTAGGGCTCTCTTAAGCCCTCCTAAGCTGTAAAACAATCATCTTAATCACTCCTAAAGATTTTGCTTCCTTCTTCTCATCCATAAATAAATAAGAGCCCAATAACATCCTCTGACTGTCCCCTTTGACATTTTCTCTTTGTCTACTGTAAATGATATTTCTAACCTGCTTTGTAACCACACACCCAGCACCTGCACCCTGGACACCATGCCTTCATATCTTCTTCAGTCCATCTCTGCTTCTTTGATTCCCTAAATCTCTTATGTTTTTAATGTGTCACTGGTATCTAGGATCTTTCCTACTGATTTCAAGAAGAATCATGTAATCTCTATTCTCTTAACCAGTCTGCCATTGAGAATTACTGTCCTCTCTCCCTTCTGCCATTCCTGTAAAAAACTCTAAAATTCATAATTCACAAACAACTCTCTTTATTTCTGTCTGACAGCAATTTACTAGATCCATTCACTTTGAATTCCACAAGGGTCATTCTACTGAGACCTGTCTTTATCTTCCTTGACCTATTATCAGCTTTTGATACTATTAGCCACCCCTTGCTTATCTCTTTCCTTCAAGAACTTGTAATTAGTGGTTCTGCTTTAGACTAATTCATGTCCTACCTCTTGGACTAATCCTTTTGTGTCTCCTGGTCTGACTCCTTGTCTTCTCCACATAAACTTTCTGCAGGTGTGCCTTAGGGATTGGTGTTGGTCCCTTTTCTCCTTCTCTCTATATATTTGTTCTTAAGGGAATGTCATTTCTTATCACAGCTTCTACTACATCTATGTCAATAACAAACACATCTTCTTCTTTCCCTCTTAGAACCTGTTTCAACCCAGATCTCTAGCTGTCTCTCTGCCGTCTCATCTTGAATGCGTGTTCATTACCTTAAACTTAACCTTTCAACGTCAAAGATCTTGAACTTGTCCCCATTTCTCCTTTGTTAGATTCTTCTCTAAGGATCACCCTTCAAGGCATCTCTCCTTTATCATCAGTCATGGTCAGGAATCTTGGTGTGATTCTGGACTTACCGCTTTCATTCATCAAACATTTGTATCTTTAATGACTAAGTCCTGCATTTTCTATTCTCATAATGTCCACAGGATTCAAAACCCTCACCTCTTATTCCAGGGAGCTCCTTGTTCAGGCACTGGTTCTCTCGTGGCAGGGCTATTGTAACCCTGTCTTAGTGGAACTTCCTTCAGCTGCTATCAGACTTCTACAGCTCCCCCAAAAGTTTCAGCTGCTCAACTGGTGTTCTCTCGTTCTCATTTGACTCCTACTACTCCTCTGCTTTGGTCGCTACACTGGCTGTCTATTGCAGCATGGATCCAGTTCAAAATCCTTGTCTCGACCTACAGTTCTCTGATTGGGTCTGCTCCTCAATATCTCCAATCCTTGGTCTCTCCATGATACCTCCTTTCAAGAAGTCACCGTTCTGCCACTGCCTGTCTACTGACCATTCCTCTACTTGCTATATGTGCCAAGATTGGCAAGTCTGTGTATTAGGGGAATATTGACAATGCATAGGTGCACAGGTAACATCATATACGTTTTTGTGACATCTTTCATGGCAAGTGTGAGAGGCGCCATTTGCTCTGGTTTTAGAATAATTTCTTTTTCGTGTCACATACAAGCAATTGTGTTTTTTTAATTTTTTCTTCCTGGTTTTGTTTCTATATATATTTTCTGTTTGCTGGTGTAGAAAACAGACGAAGAAACATTACATATTTCCCACTTCACTTTACTTTCTATTATAGATGTGAAGTGTGACTATGCTTCTTCCTTGGATAGGTGTATCAATAGCAGCTGCTTAGTATAAACACAGAACCATTTAACACTAGAATTACCAGAGCCTACGAAAAAACACAAAACTTAAAAGTCTTCACACCTCTCTGTCAGTGTCTTTAGAGCTTTAAATGTGTTGATAAGCAGCAAACAGCAAGCAGCCTGCTATCACATCTCCCTATCCCGTACAGTTTTCTCAGCTCGTCTGTTTACCTGCATGTCAGTTGCTTAGATTTGTATAAATTGAGAAGTCAACAAAATGACACCTTTTATAAGGTTACTATATCATTATTTGGAACACTTGCATTCATGTGTGTTACGTGTCTACAACGATCTATGTAAACACATCATTTAAACAGAAACTTTTTCATGTTTTAGTAATAATTAACAAAATGTAGATATGAAGTGTATAATGTGTGATGCCTTAATTCCAAATATCAAAGAAACACTTTCACAAAAGGTACAAATATAACAGAACAAATGTGCTTCAATTCAAAAATATAACTGCAGAAAAAGAACCTGCGTTAGGGTGTGACATTGATACACATTTGCTACGACAGCTTCGGTGGCGCAATGGTATCAACTGGTAATCAAAGCTTCACGGGTTTGATCCCGGGTGAGTCTGTTTTGAGAAGTGAGCTGCTAATATTCTTACTATTTTAGAATAAAAACATACATTTGATTCCAGTCTGTAACAGCCGGTGTAATTTATGATACTTGTAAAGGTTAGCTTTGTTTTTTTTTTTTTATTCAGTTTTATTCTCCCAGCCACGTTCACAATTCCCCCAAATCTGACACTGCTATTTTCACATAGACGCGCTATAACAGAGGTAAACAAAAATCATGATGACGGTTCTACATTGGATCAAAACTGCACTTTTGCCATCGCTGTACTTTGTATATGTACATGGGAAGCTCTGCACTCTACTTGTGACTGTAGAAAGTAAGTAAATAAATAAAGGTAAATGGGTAAAAAGTCCTATACTTTTATCATCTGCCTTTTCTGTCCAGATGTTAAAAAATATATAAGAAAGTTAGCTCCAGCTAACCCAAGCATTTGGTACTTTGTTCCTTGTATATCCCAAAGACTACATAACACCTAGGGAATCCATTCAATCTGAGATCTCTTTCCTAATAACACACTGGTCATCCTGCACGCACGTTCAAACGTGCGAGCTACTGCAAAACACCGGCTGTGATCTAGTTAGCCTTCTAATTTATATTGACTATACAAATAAAAATTGTTTGGGGAGGGTGTGGGCTTTATATGTAATTAGAAGAGGATTTTTTTCTCACAAAGTCACAATCGGAGTAAGTTTGTCTGATCTGTCAATCTACCATTGCTAATCTAAAGAAAGAAAATGTGGAAAGGCACTTTTGAACTGTTCATAAAAACTATGAAACTGACTTCCTTCCGAAAAGCAATCTGAGAAAGAGAAAAGAGAGGGAACTAAAATCGTAGTTAATTGGACAGCCGTCATTTTTCACTCAGCTGAATTCAAAAGCTCCTAGACTGCATTATTTGGCTCTATTTATTTATGCGAGTCAGCCTTTTCCCACATGAAGATTATTAAATCCAAATACTGTAGTGACCATAAATGTATTGAATTGTTATTGTGCCATAAAGGTTATTCAGTTATGAAAGGCACGACAACATATATTTTATGTATAAAGTATACTCAGTGTGTATATATATATATATATAGTGGTACATGGCTGGGACACATTTGGCACAACTGTCCTTGGAGAACGGGGGATAAAGTGGATCACAGTTATGAAATTCCCCCTAGGTTCTCCAGGGACTACTTCAGTAAGCACAGCCAAGGTCCGACCAGAAGTCCTTCCTGGAGGAAGACGACCCTCGCGGGGCTGGATGCTTTAAACCACGGTTTCTCACTGGGGGGGTTGTACTGTGATGTATGGCCAGCTGTTCATCCCAGGCAATACCACCACGTTGCCTGGTGGAGCCCTCCCTGCAGGATGGAGTTGCCCCGAAGACACCATGATACCATGGGGGCCGCCAGAAGTCGCTGCAGGGAGGCCCAGGGACTATTTGCCTTACGCCCAGGAAGTACGTCATAGTCACATGGACAAAGAGAACGATGTGCTTCCTGGGTGAAGAAAAAGAGAAGTTTTTACCTGACCTGGAAGTGATAGAAAGTCACACGGACTGAGGGACAAACACTTACGGGTCAAGGACTATAAAGGACTGTGGGAAATCCCAGATGGATGAGCTGAGTTGGGAGGCAGGGTGGCTAAGCATCTGGGAGTATGGAGGATTGGTTATTGTGATTATTGTTTATTGAGAACTGTGGAGAGGTGTGTGCTTTGTGCACTTATTTATAATAATAAATCAATTATTTGGACTTTTATCTGGTGTCTGAAGTGTGGTCTGAGGGTACAAGGGTGCGAGAGAAAGCCCTAATCTGTCACAATATATACTTTTTAATGTAGGTAGATCATTTCGACCTGGTTATTTTAAAAGTAGCTCGCAAGCCGAAAAACTGTGGGCACCCTTGATCTAGTTAGTTGCGGTAATAAGAGCATAGAAAGCATTACGTGTCCAGCGTGCAGTCATCCAGGAGTGAGAGTACTTCGTGCAGAGTACGCTAGCTGCAGTAACTGAAGTAGGCAGCACAGTCATCAGATACAGATACAGTACACTTGTTCTAAACAATGCCCGCACTTACCGTTGCTGTGAAACTCCGCCATTTCAGCTGTTACTGATGCATCCAGTTTCTTGTCATCATTCTGTAATGGCAAGTTTCTTGGAACAGATAATGCGGATGCAACAGACTGATGCATTGCAATTTCAAGTTGCTGTTCAAAG
Organism: Polypterus senegalus; assembly: GCF_016835505.1. Lineage (NCBI taxonomy): Eukaryota > Metazoa > Chordata > Cladistia > Polypteriformes > Polypteridae > Polypterus > Polypterus senegalus. The sequence continues at coordinate 157,312,551 of NC_053155.1, forward strand.
CTGTTGTCTGACAGACATCAATGAAGTCTTCAGTTTTCGACTATAACTCTGTTATTTCTTGATCGATTTTTACACTTTAAACGGGAAAATGGGAGCCCGGGATTGGATTCCCTAATAACACCCATACAAGAGCAGCTATTGCTGGTGCCAATACTTGTGTCATTCTGAAAATTTTTGGCCATGACTATATGCTATTAGAAGGGGTCAGCCTGTGCTAGAAACCCATCCTGTTTGTATTCAAATGTAGAGTCCATGCCTTCAGATCTACCAGTATTAATTCTGGATAAAACATAGAGCAAGCAGGCAGCACATAACATACAGTATTATATAAATAAAGAATTGTATGAAAACATCCTCCAACAGCAACTTCTCCCAACCATTCAATAACAGTTTTGCCTTTTCCAGCATGACGGAGCATTGTGCCATAAGGCAAAAGTAATAACTTTGGACTGGGAAACAAAACATCAAAATTTTGGGTCCATGGCCAGGAAACTCCCCAGACCTTAATCCCATTGAAAACTTGTAGTTAATCCTCAAGAGGCAGACGGACAAACAAAAACACACAAATTCTGACACACTCCAAGTATTGATTATCCAAAAATGGGCTGCCATCAGTCAGGATTTGGGCCAGAAGTTGTTGTAAGTGTTGAAGGGCAAATGCAATTGTCAATAAAAAGCTTTTGAAACCTATGCTTGTAATTATACTTTAGTATAAACATCAGACAAAAAACACTAAAAACACTGAAGCAGCAAACTTTGTGAAAACCAATACTTGCGTCATTCCCAAAACTTCTGATCACGACTGTACAACTTGTGGCAGATGCCTGGGGCGAAGACCCGGCCGGGACGCCTTGGAGGACCGGAAGAGGGCGTATGCTCATCTCAGACCACGTGGGGGCGACCACCCTGGTTGCTATGGGGACCACAGGTACAGAGCTTTGAAGCTCAACCCTGTAGGGGCCTGTGGTCACTGTCAGGGGGCGCCCTAGTGCCTTGGAGACCCTGGACCTCAGAACTTCAGCCACACCTGGAATGCTTGGGGGAAGAAGAGCAGGGACACCTGGAGTGCTTCCGGGGATGCAGCCGGCACTTCCACCACACTGGGGCGTGTTGGTGGAAGATTGCCGGGAAACACCTGGAGCACATCCGGCTGATTATAAAAGGGGCCGCCTCCCTCCATTCAATGGCTGGAATCAGGTGGAAGAAGGACAAAGTCTTGGAGGAGAGGAGTGGAGGCGGACCAGAGAACTGAAGGCGTTGTGAGAAGGCCTGGACTTAAAGGGGTGATTGGTGCTGCAGCACTGGGTTTGTGCACTTCGATTATTGCAAATACAGTGTAAATAAACGTGTGTGTGGTGAAACATCATGTCTACCGGTCTGTGTCCGGGCTGTACCCCGCAAACTCTTAAGCACAAAATGTCTTCAAACTATGCTGCCTTTGAAAATAAGATTTTTCACTTTGTGAACTGCAGAGTTTAGAAGGAATACCAAATAAACTGCTCACCATGCTACAGTAATTGTTGCTGCTCTTTGGCTTAAATTTTAGGCAAAAACTTTAAGAAATTTCTGGATGAAATTTTGGTACAACTTAGCTATTAGCTATACAAATTAACATGACGGACTAAACGGTCTCCTCTTGTTTGTCAAATTTCCTATGTTCTTATACAGGTAAAATTCCATTACAATGAACTACCAGGGACCTAAAAAATATTTAGTTGTAATGAAAATTTAATTGTAATGAGATTCTGTATTTGTTTCTATAGTGCTTTCATTAACTTGTGTCCAGGCTTTTGCAATCATTTCAATAGCGTCTTTCACGTTAATTTTAATCTTCTCCTGTCTACAGGTTAGGCTGATGAGAATTTTTCTCAGCATTTCCTTGCGACAATAAACTTTCAGGGTGCGAATGATGCTCAAATCCAAAGGCTGAAGCACTGCTGTGCAATTAGGTGGGAGGAATTCAACACGAACATTATCTAAATGCGGAACCAAGTTGTGGGCAGCACAGTTATCAATCAGAAGCCGAATCATCCTTTTCTTCTTCTTCATATTGTGAGGTTTCTGAACTCTTTTGGGAAACACGAACATCATGCTGAAGTACGTCCCGTAACACGATTGTCGCATGTGTGTAATGTTGTTTGTCTGTTGCCGGGGAAGAGCAACTGCAGGCTCACAGTGGTGCACTGAGGTGCCACCGAAGCAAATCCTAAAAGATCAGGGTTGCGCTATAAGTCCCTATCTGACACCCCAAAACACGAGGCTGAGTCTCAGTATTTTAGCAAAACCAGCTTTATTCAGCTTGAAACAGGAACAGCATGGTTATTTATTGTAATGGGATCTGCCAATCTCCTATAAACCGACACAGAAGTCAGACAGGGTTCTAACTAGGTTAGTGGCCAAGTAATTCTGTTCCCTGCATTTACAATGTCCCTTGCATCACCCATCGAGATCTTTTCTGTTTGCTTCAGTAAAGAGCTGCAGCAGAGTGGTGAGCCTGCTGTTGCCCTGCCAAAAAATAAGCAGTCTTCCACATACACGGTGATTGCACTTCGGGAAACTCTTCGGCATGCTGCCCAGTTGGGGGAGGTCCCAAGAGTTTAGAAACCTCACAAAAGTATGCTAAAGAAGAGTATGCTATTTGTACAATTTCCAATAGCAGTTATAACATTCAGAGTTAAAGTAAAAATAAAAAGTAAAAGGAAACTTATATATATATAATTGCTATTTAAAGTTACTGCAGAAAGAAAACACATTAATTGTGAGGGTTAGGTTTCCAAGTGTGAAAAAGTACTAAACTACATCAACCCAAGACTACATGAAGTACATGACTGCATGTACTGGTACAACACGTTGTCTCACCCACCACACAATGAAACAGCTCATGATCCTGGTTGGCAGCCCTCCAGGCAGACTGCTGTTGCCAGATGTTATGTGGGCATCTCCTTTGCCTGGTCCAGCCATGAAAATCCTGTGAGCCGGATCACCATCTGGGAACTGCGCTAGATTACTTAAAGTGCCATAACTTATGCTCCCTCACAATACAGGTAATGTGCCTTATTTGGGGCTCCATGAGCAACCGCTCATTCGACACAAAGTCAAGCCAGCAGTACCCAAGGATTCTTCGAAGAGACACAGTACTAATGGAATCCAGCCTTCGTCTAAGGTCACTGGATAGCATCAATGTCTCACAACCATACAGCAAGACAGGAAGTACCGGGGGCCTCATGCATAACGCTGTGCGTAGAATTCAAACTACAACATGGCGTAAGGACAAAAGCAGAAATGTGCGTATGCACAAAAGAAACCAGATACATAAATCTCTGCATTTGCCAACTTCCATGTTCTTCCGCTTCATAAATCACGGTCAGCGTGGAAAGTAACGCTCATGCACGTGCCGTCTGTCCTGCCCCCAACTCCTCCCAGAATTATGCCTCTATGAATATGCAAATCAATATAAATCGCCCTTAAGCTCAGCCTTCTGTGAAAAGACAATGGGAAAAGCACGGGGGAAAATATAAGAATTTCAGCAAATACCAAGTGAAGGCAAAGGAAAAGCATACTATTTGTTGATTTAAACAGTGGTATAATCAACAAAAGGAAGTTGATCGAGTGACATAGCGTGTCGGAGAAACTCGAAAGCTCACGTTCACTTGGACAGTGCCAAAATAAAAAAGAAGTTACATATCAAAGTCGCAGTGAAAAGGCAAGTTGTAGCCCACCATCTGAGCTTATTAGGGTACAGAAAAAAAATAGGCACACAGTGGGAAAAAAGCACGAAATGACAACTTTAATCTCAAAATTTCCACTTTAATCACGTAGTTTATTTTGTCATTAAACATCATAAACTTCATCTTAAAATCATTTAATTTACTAATTTCTCGGATCCCATCGTAACTAAAGTAGCATGTTAAATGCTTTGCTTTGTATTTGATCTTTAATGTACTGTATGTGTGTGAATCACTATGTGCTTCCGTTCTTTCTCCTTCTCCAACAGGACACAGAATCCATTACATTCGTGATATTACAGCTCTCTCAATAATTAAAAAACTGAGATGTATACATGGTATCATTTTCATGATGATTGGAATGAAAGCATGTTATTAAACATGGAAACACAATGGCGCAGTGATTGTTCATGTCTCACACAAGATGCTGCTGTGCCATGCGTGACCTTCGATGAAATATTATATATTATATAATATATATATTATAGCGCTGACTTTATATATTCAAGTTTTGACTTTATATATTGAGAAACAAGTTTTGACTTTATATATACCGACGCTGACTTTATATAATCAAGTTTTGACTTTATATATTCGGGAATGACTTTATATATACAAGTTTTGACTTTATATAGTTAAATTTAGTCATCATTGCATAACTTTTTCTTTACCATAGAAATTTAAAGACTAAATTCAACTTCCATTCGTACCAAAGATATTTCTGGCGACTAAATAGAACCTACTTATATCCAAATTCGAGATGTTGAGCTGTTGCCTGCCTGCCTGAATAAGTCACCCTCGCTTCGCTCTTACTTTTTTACCGTTCATTTAATCATGGGTAGTGGCGGAAAAATTATAAAATGGAAGGAGGATTACATTGAATATGGCTTTACCAAAACAATTATTGATGGCGAATCGATTATTCATAAAGCTTCAATTGGTGATCTGTTTTTCTGTGTTAACCTCATATTTTTTCATACTTCTTCTCAAACCAAGGGGGTGCGAGGCTAAAATGAATTGGGAAGCGCTGATCAATGTAAACGGCGTTAGCTGCAGAGCTCAGCTCACAGCGAAATGAGGTGCTTTTTGGAGCTCTTCCTGGTTTTCTACGTACTGCGTTGATAGTCAGTTCACGTGATTACATGGGAGGCGTGATGATGACACACGAAATTCCGCCCCCCATGGCTTTCAAGCTCAACTCCATTACAGTATATGGAGAAAAATAGCTTCCAGTTATGACCATTACACGTAGAATTTCGAAATGAAACCTTCCCAACATTTGTAAGGAAGCTGTAAGGAATGAGCCTGCCAAATTTCAGCCTTCTACCTACACGGGAAGTTGGAGAATTAGTGATGAGTTAGTGAGTGAGTGAGTGAGTCAGTCAGTCAGTCAGTGAGTCAGTGAGGGCTTTGCCTTTTATTAGTATAGGTACAGATTATTTAAATAAAGTTAAAGTTTTATCTGTATAATATAATCAACATATTTGGCTGCATTTCTTCTTACAAATGATACGGTCATCATATGTAAATACGCGCTTTATAAAGTGGCACAGGTTGTGCAATATTATAACTGTAGTGCAAGTTTACAGTGGAGTAATTGTATTAATAAGTACAAACAGTTCTACAAGGTGCAATTGATTGAGTGTGCTTATAGTTCTTGGGATGAAACTGTTTCTGAACTGTGAGGTCCGTACAGGAAAGGCTTTGAAACGTTTTGCCGTGGCTGAGGCAGCGTGGGCTTGATGCTGTAATACCAATAATTCTCTTTCCGATCAGCTGCTGCTGTGATTCCCCACTCAGATACAGTGATATAAATACTCAGAGTGGTGCAGTGAGAGTAATATGAAAAAAGATGATCCGCTGTGGCAACTGTTAAAGGGAGCAGCTGAAAGAAGAAAAAGAAGAAGAAGATGGTGCAGTGAGAGTAACAACGCTAAAGCAGTTATGGTATTTGGAATACTATGGCTATTCCCTGGACCATTTTATTGTTACAAGTTAATTACAATCAGATGCATTACACTAATCAACAATATGTGGTTAGTTTCAGTGTATTTATAAAGCAGCGCCAGGAAAATAAAGAGTAACCACACAGGAACAGTAGCACTGCTTTGACGCTGGGTGCCGCCAGTCTGCAAAACCAAGCGGAGAACTTGCGTACAACAGGGTATGAGGTACCGTGGAAAAGTGTGTGGTTTTACACCAAGTGTAAGTTTTATACATTGCAATTTGAACGTAGAAATGTTCTTACACAACATTTCTGTGCGTATGCACGGTTTATGCATGAGACCCCTGGATCTTGGTTTTTATTCAAATACTCGCAAGCCCAGACATTCATACTCCTCACTCAGAGTCTCCATTGACTCCACGAAGTTCACAGAATTGTCAGCAAAGTCAAGATCAGTGAATCTTTTTTCACCAACAGCTACCCCACAGCCGCTGGACCTCACAACCCTGCCCAACACCCAGTCCATGCAAGCACTGAACAGAGCAGGAGCAAGAACACAGCCCTGACAAACCCAAGAATCAACTGGGAAAATCAAAGAGGTTCTGCGGCCACTCTGCACAGCACTCACAGTACCATTGTACAGGTCGGCCTTCAAGGTGATCTCATGAAGTCTCAGTATGACCCACAGGGCAACTCAATCAACTGAGTTGAACACTTTATGAAAATTGACAAAGGCTACCAAAAAACCCTGCTGATATTTGCGTTTGCATTCCATGAGAACCCTCAGTGCCAGGATGCGGTCGATGGTAGACGTCTTAGAAGTAAAACCAGACTGCTTTGGTCACTGGTAGGTGAGCAAGTGATCATGGATCCTATTGAGGACCATTACGTCAGCCGCCCTGACTGTGACTCTCCGAGGAACAGATTTGGATGTGTGTCCGATTCCTCTGTAAGCAAGATTTATGTCACTAGACCATAGATGGTGTGCTACTTGCTCAAAGATTCCTCTAACATTTGCCTAATCTGCCCTCACAGCCATCCTTTTCAGTTCCCAGTACAGACCGGAGTTGCCATCAAGCTGTGTGCTGCGACTCCTCTTCATGATGTCCAAAGTACCTTGCAAGTTGAAACACCTCCTTCTGGGAACACTGGTAACACCAACACAACCCTTAGCAAAACTTCAAGGTCTTGTCACAGAAGCTTTCCCACATCACATTAAGATCTGCAGTCACACCCATATCCGCAAGTTCCTCACAAAAAACAGTGTGCAAACTTACCAGAAACATCCTAATCTTGGAGTCCGACCAGGTCTAGCCTCATTTTCCTAGTAGATGGTAACCTACTGGACCTAAAGTGGATCTTCAGAGTAGCAACAACAAGTCTGTGGTCAGAATTCACAAACTGGGCACTTGCAGACTCTGCGGTTTTGTAAGAGCATCCAATGTCTGCACACAAGGATGTAATTGATATCCTTCACTACATCACCATTATTGGAGTACCAAGTCTAACGATGTGGCTCAGGGAGCTGGAACCAGGATCCAGCGATTCACAGCCCCTGACCTGACTTCAGTGCAACCACTGGCATTGACAGGACTGGCTGTGAGGATTGAAAGTGGCTCAATGTTCCTTGACATGAACCCACCCATGATATGTAATTCCTTGTATTGCTTAGGTTTGCTTCTATGAGTTATTATGCAATGTGACAGATAGAGGGCGCTATAGTCCTCTTGAACCCTCAGACAATATGTCAGACACCAGATAAAAGTCAAATATGTTGACTTTTTATTAATAAACAGTGCACAAAGCACCCTCCTCTCCACAATACTCATATAAATAAACAATTCTCCAATACAATAACAATCCACCACTCCCAGACGTGTTACCACACTTCCACCCAGCTCAGCTCCTCGTCTGGGGATTTCCCACAGTCCTTTATAGTCCCTGACCCGGAAGTGATTCCAATCCCTCAGTCCATGTGATCTCCTATCACTTCCAGGTCAGATAAAAATCCTCTTCTTCATCCCGGAAGTACGTCGTTCCTCTTGTCCATGTGACTCAGACGTACTTACGGGGCGTAGGGCAAATATTCACTGCTTCTCCCTGCAGCGCCTTCTAGTGGCCCCCTTGGTATCCAGCAGGGTTGTAAAGGAAAACTCCAATGTCCATAATTCCCTGCTGGCATTCGGGGCACCTCCAGGCTGCAGGGAGGTCTCCACCTGGCGGCCTGGGAGTATTGGCCAGGATGAATGGCCAGCCATATTCCACAGCAAATATATATAATTTTTAAGTAAATGCTTAAAGTCAAAGTTTCTGTACGATTACTGGCATTGCCAAGTGCTACAATTGAGGATTCCTTGTGCAGTTGTCATCACTTAAGGATAGAGAGAATAATGTATAAAGTCCTCTATTTGTGGTAAACTGAGTTGAAGTAAAGGAGTAAAAACAAAAGACAGTCTCAGTCAGGGAGCAGCCTGTTATAGAGGTCCCTTGAATTACATATGCAGGGTACAATAATAACATTGAGACAGGTAAGATGTTATAGTTAAAAGTGATATAGCTTATTTAGATTTTTTTTTATACCCTCTGTGGACAAGTGATGAAATGCAAATCCCAGACAAAGAACTGTTGGGGTGCCAAATCGGTTGTCCCTGTTTACTTTTTCAAATTTTTAACGAACCCACAGGCACACAGGCAACAAAGTAATAACAAAATAACCCCAGTTGGTTTTAGATTAAGTTTTGGAAAGGTCAAAGGATCTTTGTCACTGTCATATTCTGCTTGCAGAGTGACATCTTCTACCAACCACGCAATATATAGCAGAAAAACCAGAAGAAGTGGAGTCAGGTGTCCTCATGTGGTAATGTATGAGAATAAAAAGACAGCTCAGCCATTGTCTGGCCGGGATGGCGTTGTCCATCTCCCACAACCTTGTGGTGCTGGAAGAGGAATCCTGTATCATTTGTTGTCTGGGCATAGCCCAGGTGAAGAGGGGAAGGAAAAAAAAAAAAGCACGGGCTTACTTTCAGTTTTGAGAGAATTTAGAGAAGCGCAGTTCATGTCTCAATTGCCAGCCACTCGCATTCTTATAGGAATTTGTGGGGCAAGAGATGTTACTCTTTGAAGACGCATACATATAATTGCATGCACGCAGAAGGGTGACATTCGACAGCTTAATTAGTCAGTGCAATGGTGCCGAATACAAAAGATAAATTCCGGTCTCTAGAGAGGGTCTTCTGTCTAGACCATGTGAAGAGAGAGGTACTTGGTAAAACATTGTCTTCAATTTACCAAGCACTGCAGCTTGTGTCTTGGTTTTGTAAATATCTTTCTTCTTCTTTATTATATTTTGATAAATATCTCTGAATTAGCTTTGGTGGAGGTATTTATAGGGTTGTGGTTGGTGGTGCAATGTGTTTTTGCATACAGTGATCCCTCGCTATATCGCGCTTCGACTTTCGTGGCTTCACTCCATCGCGGATTTTAAATGTAAGCATATCTAAATATATATCATGGATTTTTCACTGGTTCGCAGATTTCTGCGGACAATGTGTCTTTTAAATTATGGTACATGCTTCCTCAGTTTGTTTGCACGGTTGATATCATACAAGGGATGGCTTAGAAGCTACCCAATCAGAGCATGTATTACATATTAAATAAAACTCCTCAATGATATACGATATGCTTCCCGCGCGGTGCTTGATTGTTTGCTTTTCTCTGTCTCTCTCACTCTCTCTGCCTGACAGAGGGGGTGTAAGCAGAGGGGCTGTTTGCACCGAGGCTGTTTGCCTAGAGGATACGGACGCTCCTCTACAAAATGCCGCTTTATCGCAGTGCTTCAGCATACTTAAAAGCCCAAAAGCACATATTGATTTTTTGATTGTTTGCTTTTCTCTCGCTCTCTCTCTCTGACATTCTCTGCTCCTGACACGCATTCTTTGAAGAGGAAGATATATTTGCATTCTTTTAATTGTGAGAAAGAACTGTCATCTCTGTCTTGTCATGGAGCACAGTTTAAACTTTTGACTAAAGGGTGTTATTTCATGTCTAGAGGGCTCTAATAATGTTAACAGTGTGGGAGAGTTTATAAGGGCTTAAAATATATAAAAATAACCATACAAACATATGGTTTCTACTTCACAGATTTTGATCTATTGCAGGGGGTTCTGGAACACAACCCCCGCGATCGAGGAGGGATTACTGTATACACATTTTTCTTTTTCTGTATTTTGAATATTTTTGTTGGTAAACCCTGTACTATACACTATTTGTGGGAGCAACTTCCTAACTTAGATTACTGTGGAGGAAGACATCTTTATTTTTGTTTATACCTGTATAGGGGTCTCACTAGTTCTTGTGCATTTTTCTTTTTCATTGGGGACTTTCAGTCAGCACTGTAAATAGTTTATATAATCATCACCATTTCATAACTGTTTTTATGTGTCCTTTGCTGTATTGGACTGTGTATTGATATATATATATATATATATATATATATATATATATATATATATATATATATTCCGCAGGACATTATTAAATTATTTTTCATTATGTACAACTGTAAATAAAACCTATCTTTAATTTTGCAAAACCCAACCCTTTTGTTTCCGTGTCTCCCTGCCTTAAACCACCATCCTGGTCACGCTCCATGACCAAAACCACTGTACCTGAGGTGTTACCATATACCTTATAGGAGACCTGAAGATGATCCACAGATGCACATGCATGACATTTCTTTAAGAAAACAACCTAAGAGATTAGTTGGTACCTTTTGTGTTAGGTGCATATCATAGGTGATCTGATAACATGATAAAATCTAAGGACTGATATTATATATAATTTTTCTTTTGCTAATACTGTATATGACAGAAAAGTCATCAGTATCTGACAGAAACAACTGAACTTTCCATGATAACGAACTTACCACTTACACCAAGTTTTAGTATTGAAGAAAATGGCCAGAATTGTGTTTGCGATTTTTAGCTTTACAATAATAGTTAAATAGAACTGACTATTGTAATGCCTGTACTTTTTTTGTTAATACTGTACCATTAAGTTACTATTCTACACTTCACTGAAGGCAGGTAGGATCTTAACAATAACTAAGAAAGTATGTCCATATAACGTTTTTTTATCACTTCACTGCCTTCCAAGTTAAATTTAGATCTTTATTTTTATAGGTCATTCCATAGTATGGGGTGCTATCTGACAATATTATAAAACATTCCTCTCAGCATTTAAATCAAGTCTGCACACTCATTATTTAGCATTTGCATGCTCTTGTTAGAGGTAATGCTGAGGCAGTTTACTGTATATTGCGTTTGATTAATTATGACAATTGTTCTGATTGGGTTTACAAAGGCTTTGCTGTTTTCTTTTACTTCTTGAAATCATTTGGCACACTTCCTCTAACTTGAAATGGATGTGTCATCTCTGATGGACCTGTCAAACATTTTGTATTCAACTGAAATTATTACATTCTGCTGGGTTAATCCATTTCTAAAAGTGGACTATCAAGAATAGGTGGATTCTGGATGCAAAATCTTTATTTACTTTCTGTATTCTAAGTGAAGTTTCGCTGTTTATGTTTTAACATTGTGTTTTGTGTTTATGTTGCAAGTCTTTTTAGCCATTTTTGTATAACATGCTGGGCTCTTTAGTGTAAGGGATAAACTGTATTGATTTGAAATTGAATAAGGAACCCAAGGAGAATAAAACTCATTTAGCTCATTCTGATGCATTCAATATTGTCTTCCTAATGTTCAGTTCCTCTAATTTTGGTGCAGCCATGACAGTAATGAAAAGAAATTTAGAGGAACTGGTAAGATACTGTAACTCTTTCAATACTTCATACAGAGTTTGCGTTCTCCTTTATTTATTTTTCCTTTTATCAGTGTGGTCAATAGCTATTATGTTGTCTACAATTCTTTGTCTGTGTTGCAGACTTTTTTAAGCCTTAATGCATCATTGATTCTAAATCCTTTAGAGACAATGCAAAAACTTCTGTGCAATTTTTCACCAATCTTTATGTGCATTCTATTAAAAAAATCATTAATGCCCTATTCATTCAAGGAGCTTGTAAGAGTGCAATAAGAAAATGCAAAATGAGTGAAAAAAGACCACACACTGTTAATTAAATGGAATGAATTACACTGTTAGTGTAATTGAATAAAATTAATTTGTTAAACAAGAAGCCATCAGTAAATGGCCACTGTGAATAATTTAAACATACTCAAAGCAGAAGTGTGTATTCATTAGTAAACAGGCATAGAATTACAATACATGCTATGCAGTCAGTGAAAGCTCATCATGTGTAACTATTTAAGCGGAGGGTTGCTATATTTGAAAATGCTTTTATTTTCAATATAATAATGGCAATGGTGATCACTTAAGTAGTTCTAAGCCCCAGAAATTTGAGAACTGCTCAATACTTAGTGTGTGGGTGTCTGATTCTGAAAGGTATACATCCAATCTTATCAAGAGACATGGTCCCTACTGATGCTGCTTTCCGTGACCTCTGTTTTAAATGGCATTAGTGACAGTTCAAGAAGCTTACAGTTGTGAAGCAGGACCATTAGGCACATATTTACTATTTTGGATCAGGAGTAAATGTTACCTAATCAGAAAGCTACATTTATGCTATAACCCACTTCATGTCCACCTTCAGCGTCACATCATGGTATCACATGTCAACTATTACACATTTTCTGAAGTGACTTGCTCTTTAAGGAGATCTAAAAACAAGTTAACATTAGCATGACCCAGCCTGCACAAGTTGTATCTAATTTCTAGTTGTATATTAATTTCTTAATACGGAAGTCAAACTTAGCGAAAATTGAACATGTTGAAACTGTGCAAAAATAAAACTTTTCACAAAAAAAATGCTTTGTGGCTTCATGTTGATGTGTGCCTGCACATATGAAGTATATAAAGAGGTACATTTACCGCAGCTGGTTCTCCTCTCCTATGTTTTTCCAAACATCTCAACCCAGTTTTTATGCTCTATTTAGAGCAAAACAATAAAAAAAAAATACAAATATATGAGAAATCAAATCCCAATACTAGAGGCAATAATCGTGATCGAGAGAACAAGAGGGTCGAAACTGAAAGTTCACACAAAGAAAGAGTACAAAGGTAAACTTTGAATTTTTCAGAAATTTGGTATCCACAAACCAGATAAGAATTTGAATCCATAGCCATCCATTTATCCTGTTGCGTCACACCCCCAGAAACAATGGAAGAAGACCTAATAATGGCAAAAAAAACCAAAAAAATCAATTCAAAATCATACAAAATTACGACAGTCGGATATTAGTTTGAGGGTGAAGTCAAGGCACCATGTGTTTAAATGCAGGTGGCATGCATAGTCTGGCATCTGAGGTTTGGATACTTTTTCCATCTCTGCCCATTGTTTCAAATAACTATAAGGCACTTCCAAGCAGAATATAGTATTAAAACCTTTCACTTTGTTTCGAGAGTTAGTTTTTTTTTATTTTTGTAGTCTGTGTTTTCTGGTTGCCTGTTTCTGATCATGTCTTTGCTCTGCCCTGCCCTTCCTCTAGCAATCTCACTAGACTCACTAAACAGCTATTCTAGTTATATCTAGAATCAGCTAGCCAATTTCTTTACACAGTATATTTGCCGGTTTTCATGCTTCTGTGTGCTGACTTATTTGACTCACATTAAACAACCCCAGCCCACCTTTCAATTATTGTGTTGATTTTCCTCATTTCATAGTTCTTTTTGGGTTGTCTGAGCCTTTTTTTGGTATTACTACTGACTCACTGCAGCAAGGTACCACTGAGTATTCTACTGCCTAATTTCAGGCTTTTGACAACAGGTATTCACTTGTATCTGGTTTACAAGAGACATGAGCTAAAAAAGGAAACTTTAGGAAGCAAACATATGTAGAGATTGCATACTTTGGAATTATCTCTTGTGGTATATATGTAAGTAATAATTCAGATAAGAGTATTACATTTACAAAAGAATGTCATATTTGTTGATTCTTAATAAATATTGCCACTTTACTTACACCAGTACATTTCAAAAAAATGTTGTAGACACATTTTCTATGAACAGCGAAAACTAGAAAATTTGTGAATTTTGTAGGTTATGCTGGGGTGTAATTTAGTCAAGTGTATATACAGCCATTGGAGACAGGTTGCATTTTATTACAGCAGACTGATCCATATCTGTGCTAGCCCACTGGAAATCCTGAGCAGGATTAAAAGCGCTTAGACTCTGATCCTAAAATTGGCATGAATTATGTTACATTTTATGAAGGAATAACATCTGTCTATTCTTGCTTATCTGTCTTTTAAATCCAAACTTGAATTTATAAAAAATCAAATAACATTCTGTACAAGCAAGTCAAGTTTTACAAAACTAGCTTCGAAACAAATCAACCCCCAGCCCTGAGAAAAATAGTAGGAAAACAATTAATAAATAAAAATAAACAAATAACATTTAAAAAAAGGGAAGAAAATCCACTTCTTCAATTTAAATACTTATTCTAAAATGTTATTGATTAGATCCTGCCAGGTTCTAAAGATGTTTTGTACAGATCCTTTAAATGAGAATTTCAATTTTTCCAATTTTAGATAATAGGGGACTTTGCTTCCTACTCACTTGGCTCGCCAATCCCCGGGCCGGCTCTGTGCTCAAGCCACTTTGTGGCTCTGCCGCTTGTGTATGGGGATGTACAATTTTAACAGATTGTTATTTTAATGGGAATTGTTACATATGCATAATAGAACTATTTTACATTACAGCAAGTAATTAACCATGTTTAAAAATAGTAAAACATAATAATTTGAAAGTAAATTAAGTTTCATGCTGCATTAGAGTTTATCGTTGCATTATATGATTTAGTTCTGTTTGGCTATGAAATTAACACGCAAATATTTTTTAAAACTTTAGTAAAATCAATTTTTTTTATAAAATTTTCGTCAATATCACATTGAATTTTGATTCTGTGTTTGGACTTACATTGTGACAACGCAACATATAACTGCCTGTGAGAGAATTTTGTTTCTTTCTATCTAATAAATAAACTGACTTTTTCAAATGTTTGTCTCTGTGATTGGTTAATTGTCTTTGCAAAAGCTATTCTAACGGGAAACGTTTAATGTTTTAATATGAATGGCATATTATGATCTCCTTTGTCATAATCTGGACTGCCAGTGAAAGGACCTACTCCATTTTTATAATAAATATAATTCTTTTCACCCTAACATAAAGCTGAAGCTGAATTACTCAAAAACAGAAGTCAGCTTCCTTGACACCACTGTTCAACTGAAAGACAACACCCTTGTAATTTCTGTTTTTCACAAACCAACAGATAGGCAGACCAACCTAAGAAGTAATAGCTTCCACTCCAAGCATATAAGGCGCTCCATTATTTTCAGCCAAGCAATATGGTACAATCGTATTTTCTCAGACTCGACAGACCAGGATAAACAACTGCAGGAGCTCAGACAAGGTTATACCCCCAAAACAACAGACACTCAAATAAGAAGAGCTACTGCCCAGAGACAACCTTCTGGAATATAAAAAAAAAGATAACAAGAACCGCATTCCCCTTGTTGTCACCTACAAACCACATCTTGAAGCTCTTCGAAAAATTATAAAAGAACTTCAGCCAATGCTAAACAACGACCAAACACTGAAAAATGTATTTGCTGAACCTCCCCTCCTGGCATACAGACAACCACCAAACCTTCAGCAACTAATTGTCCGAAGCTCTCTAAGTGAACCAACAGAAAATGGCACATCTACATGCCTACAGAAAAGATAAAACGTGTCCCCACATTTATAATACAGACCATATAGTTATACCACACTGCCGACTAGAACATCACATAAAAGGATCACTTTCCTGCAGATCATCTAATGTAGTCTACCTAATTCTCTGCATGAAATGTCCTGACACTGCACTCTATGTGGGAGAAACTGGACAAACACTCCACCAAAGAATGAATTTACACAGGTTCCACATTAAACGTGGCAGCACAGATGTTCCTGTAGTGGCCCACTTCAACAGCCATGGACTCTGTGAGAAGGACTTTAAAGTCACAGTGCTTATGGGCAACTTTAAAATACAGCAAGAGATAAAAGAATGGGAAGTTAAACACATACTAAAATTGAATACATTACAACATGGTTTGAGTAGAGTCAAGATTTTTTTGGCCAGATATGAAGATTGTTTACATCTCTCAGAATGACACAGACAACCTGTCTACAGATCCACATTGTTTTGAAAAACTCATTAGAAACTTGTAAAGACTTTGTTGGACAGTTATCTTAATCCAAAGATCTTGACCATACATTGTTCTTCTCTCTTGTTAAATTAACCCTAGCCTGAATTTTATATTTATTTTTTACATTTGTTATTTCTCACTTAAAGATTTACCAATGTTGTTTCTTGTCGTAGTGTGTATATAAACACAGGGAACTCCAGTTTCTGTATTACATCTTGCCTGAAGAAGGGGCCTGAGTTGCCTCGAAAGCTTGCATATTATAATCTTTTTAGTTAGCCAATAAAAGGTGTCATTTTGCTTGACTTTTCACTACATTCATAATGGCTAACACGGTACAACACCCTAGTACTTACAGTATAGTCTATTGATACGCATTTAACCAATTTGCTGTGTAACCGATGGACAAATTCCGTGTTAATTCATTTGACTTCATCGTTTCTCGGTGCTAGGGTTGCCTGTGTACTCATTTCTTCTATTGATATCCCTTCGGGATGAAATTCATTAAGATTTGGACATAATATGTCTTCTTTAATTGGGAACATAAAGTGAAAACATAAAAATTTAGAAGAGCTGAGTGAGCGGGAAATGTGTCTGTCAAAAGCATTCACACGAATGAGATATGTGTGGACCATGTGTGTGTTTGAATATGGTTGAGAGGAGGGTGTGACTTGAAAAAATCTCATGTCAAAAGTCTTGTCTCGCAGGACTTGAAAAAATCTCTCATCTCAAAAGTTTTGTCTCCTCACCTGATATTTTTATATAATTGAGAGATATAAGATCAGTTACTCACTGACTTAAAAGAGGTGAATTGGGATTCTTCCAGTTGAGCAAGATAAATCTATGTCCCAATAGTGTAGTAAAGGGAATTACAATTTATTTATCCATCCCCACTTTAAGCCCTTCTGGAAGTACAACAAAAACACAGCTGTTAGTGGATTAGGAGGGATTGTGACGCCAAGGCTGTCTGAAAGGCATTTAAAGATTCTGGTCCAAAAAATGTTAATTTGGTGCACGTCCAAAACATATTGCCCAATAAGGCAGGAATTTGATTGCAACTTTTGCATGTTGGATCTTGCTCTGGAAACATTTTGGACAATTTTAAACAAGAGAGATGCGCTCAAAATATAATTTTAAGTTGAATATTTGTATGCTTTGTGCATATGGAGTTAGAGTGAATTCTGTACATTTTTGCCTTCATCTCATTTTCTGAAATGTTGAGTAAGAGATCCCTTTCCCACTGTACTCTAGGATTTTTGAAAGGGAGGGACTTTAAAATGTTTATTTATTACAGAAATGCTGTCTGAGTCCTCAAGATTGATCAATATTTTTTCATGAATAGGGGTTGGTGGAAAGTGAGGAAAATTGGGCAGGTTTTGTTCTATTTTGGAGGCAGTGAAAGAAATGTGTTGCTGGAAAGTTAAATTTGAAGTGTAATTGTTGGTAGGATATGAAGACTTGTCTATGTACAGATCTCCAAGTGATTTAATCCCGAATGTTTTCCAGACATTAAAAACTGTGTACATTTGAGAGGGTGGAAAAGGAGGTTATTGTGCAAAGGTGCCACAGATAAAAGCTTTTCTGTATTGAAGTATTTCCTACATTGGTTCCATATTTTCAGTGACTCAAGCACAATTGGGTTGTTAGTATATTGGAGGTTACTTGTACTTATTGGGGTACAAAGCAAGGAATATAAGGAAGTATGGGTGACAGGGCCTTCAGCTCCATAGCACCCAGACTTTGGAATGACATCCCAAAATTAATTAGATCAGTTAACTCCATTCATTCTTTTAACAAACAACTTAAAACTCATCTGTTTAGGACGGCTTTTAACTTACTTAACATTCTGCCCTTTCTTTCAGTTTACCTCTCTGTTCAGGTGCTCAGGATAATTTGTGTGTCTGTTATATCACACAAATGAGGTTATTTGTTAGGTTTTTCTTTTAGTATTGAATTTAGTATTTTACTCTGGTTTATTGTCCTTTATTCTGTTTAATGCTTTATTATCTTTTTCATTGTTCTATTCAGGAAAACATTTGTATCCAATGTTACATATACCTTGCTGTTTTTTTTTTTTTGACTCTGTAAAGTGCCTTGAGCATGGGAAAGGCGCTATATAAATAGAATGTATTATTATTATTAAGTCGCCCTCAAACACACAAAAAGATTTGGGGCAGCCACCCATATATTATACCTAGCTGCAGTGGTTAACTGAAATTGCACAGATGTGCTCAGGATGAGTTCTCTACATGAACTGATGAGTAGTGGCAAAGATGGAGACTTTAAAGGCCATCAAGGGAAGTGATATGGTGGAACTGGAAGTGACATCTTTCTTTGTGCCGGGACTGGAAGTGATGTCACTCTTGGTGCCAGAACCAGAATTGATGTCTTGTATGAGAAATCAGGCAGGTTTTACCATCTTTGGTCTGCAGAGAAAATAGAGAAATGTTTAGTGTGCCCCGCCACCCCCTGGCCTGGCATGGAATTACTTTCTTTCGGTCCACTCAGCTTCCTCCTACTTGCACGTGTGTATCAATGTATATTGGAATGTTTTGAAACAGAAAAAGAAGCTTTGGAAGGATAAGTGTTAATTCTTCCAGATAAAGTGAAATGGAGGAGTAGACCATCTATGTAAGTCTTGCTTAATTTTATTACATACAAACAGCTACATTTTGTTGATAAAAAGCTTTATGTTTATGTGTGATGTTTACCGCTAGATATTTAAACTGATCTGTGATGATAAAAGGGACGGTGTCTAATCTAATATTGTGTGCTTGAGAGTTTACTGGAAAGTTTTATTCAAATTAATTCTGAAACCAGAAAACTTTTGAAATTCTGTTAATGCTGTTAGGACTTCAGGCACAGTATTTTGTTCATGTGATATATATAGTTTCTATATCATCTTATCATCTGCATATAGTGAAATTTTCTGTTCAAGTTCTTCTCTGATAATCCCCTTTATCTCATAAGCATTTCGACAGTGAACTGCCATTGGCTCAATGGCAACTGCAAAAAGGAGTGGTGACAAGGGGCATCCTTGCTTAGTACCACGTTCTAGTTTGAAGTAGTCTGACATAATGTTGTTAATACAAACTGAAGCTTCTGGACTGGTATACAGTAGTTTGATCAATGTACAGTACGAATGTTTGGGCCAAACCCAAATTTCTCCAATGTACTGAAAAGGTAGTTCCATCCAACATATCAAATGCTTTTTCTGCATTCAACAATAATAATATCTCCTGGTTGTTGGACTTTGTGGGTGAATATATTAATTAAACAGGTGTCGGAAATTGAAACCTAAGTGTTTAAAAGTCTTATGATATTACCGGAGGAAGCACTTTCTGAATCCTTCTAGCTAAGACTTTGGAGAGTATCTTAACATTATTATTCAGAAGTGAAATTGGTCTTTATGATGCACTTGTAATAAGTCCTTATTTTGCTTAGGAAAGACAGTAATTAATGCTTGAAGAAAAGTTTGAGGTAGAATTGTATTGTCTCTAGTTTCTGTAAATGTTGCTAATAAAAGGGGAGCTAACTTAATTAAATATGTTTTTATAAAATTCAGCAGGGTTGCCATTGGGTGCCTGCTGCTTTCCCACACTGAAATGAGTTTATAGCATCTAGTAATTCCAGGCCGAGTGGGCAGCAGTGAGTGCAGGTTTTAATTCTAACCCTTTTCCTAACCAGTGACCAGTTTTCACTGCTAATTAACTTTGGGTTAAGATGACAGCTGTGAGAGGAGTATGTGGGGCATAATGATTTGAGCTCAGTGATCAAAGGGGTGTGGTCTGAGATAACAATAGCGTCGTACTTACAGGATTTAATCATAGCCAAAAAAGGTGTTATCTATAAAGAAATAATCAATTCTTGAGTACCAGTGATGCACTGATGAGTAGAAGGAATATGCTTTTGAGTTTGGGTTTAGAAATCCCCAGGGGTCTGATAAGTTGTGATCAGTTACAAACTGTGTAATTGTTTTTGCAGTGTCAGATTTCCTCGCCCCTGTGGCAGGAGACCTATCTAGGTCTGGATTTAAAATACAATTAAAGTCCCCAGCCATTATAATTTTATGAGTGTTCACATTGGGAATGGATGCAAATACGTTTTGGATATTTGGATAGTCCCTATCATCTACATTGGGTGGGTAGATATTTATTAAAATCACTTTACGGTTAAATAAATTGCCCATTATGATCACATATCTCCCTAAATCAAAAAAATTATCACAGTTTCTGTACTACAGTCTCTCAGAACTGACAACATCATCATTTTAAAGATATCAATTGAAAAAAAAAAGATCTGGCAATTTATATATAAATAAAACCAAAATTGTAAAAAAAAAAATCTGTTTTCTTTCCTATGAAAGTTAGTCTAAACAAGGTCAATCACATTTTAAAAAGGAAATATTATAATAATTGTACAAATAAAAATGCAAGAACATTGGTAGAAGTTAAACAGAAGAGTTTTCAAGAAGGCAGAAATCAAATACATTTTCACAGAAACGTTCATAGTAATCTGGAAAAAAATTCTACCCCATGTACTGTAAATAAACATGAGACATTGACAGACTTTCTTAAAAAAAAGCAACTTAGCTTTTAGTCTTTCAAATATACTATATTCTTTGTCAGATATCATATACTATATTACTGTGCTCCAACAAAGTTAAAATTTAATTACAAGAGCAGGAAAAAACGTTAACTAGATGGCAAAGTGATTATGCGCTTAAACAAGTTTCTAAAATAATTCTGACAACACTTATTCTATCACCGTACATTTTTGAAAGATCTAAGTGTTTAAAAATAGCATCTTTTTTCCGAAATATGGCTTTTTTGGTTTGGCATAGTATTGCCTGTGTGCGCACACACACACAAAATCCTTAGCAAAGAGATAAAAAAAAAAATACTGCCAATATTTAAAAATAGTAAAAAGAAATAATGAATGCTAGCGTGTACAAAAACATATTTAATTCTTCCCTCTACTAGGGGCTGTTTCAATTGCTTAAAGTTTGTTTTGTAAAAAATAATGTGAAAGATCAATTTTGTGTGGTTGTGAATTAACACCAATTAAAAATGAAGACACAAGATTCTGATACTGAATGAAAGTGAATCACAATTAAGTGAACAGACACTGTGTTATGTTTTACACTTTTTATTCTCACTAGCTCTATGCTGTATATTATTGTAAAGGTTTCACTGTGGTTGGGTCTGAGAAAAATATTTTGCTTTATATTAACACATTTTAATATTAAAGATATTAGTAGATAAAGCAGTGTAGATTGTTTAAGTACAAGGATATGTGAACTATTTATGTATGTTTGAGTTAAGTGAAAAATAAAATATTTGCAGTGGGCTTCAATTTTTATGTCTTGAACTTGAGCAGCTGCAGATAACAGTAAGCGCATAAGAAATATACAATATAAATAAATTGTCTTTTATCATTTGGGCACATCTGGATTTAAATAAATCATCACAGAGAACTGTGAATTATTTTATTGTGTTACTACTATATCTTTGATATTTGTCTGTAAAGTAGCCATAAGACATTTTAATACTCTTCTTCTTTTGCGCATTTCCTTGTACTACAATACAGAATTATAATTTATTTAATCAAAATTGATTTTTTAAGGATTCTTCTCATTATTCAGCACAAAACAACATTACAGTTTCAACATTTTACAGGCACATCTAACTTAATTATAAGTACAAAGAAAAAAAGGACTGGTTCTTTAAGTGTTGATACTGTCATTGTGACACTCTTAAATAGGCTCAGATGACTCTGTAATTCACATAATTAGTTGAATAAAGTCCATATGTGTGCAATTAAAATTTTTTATAGGCGATCAGGTAAAATAGAACATTAAAGAAAATACAGCATAAGGTTACTGAAAAGTACTAAACAGGGAAAGGTTATAAAAATATTTTCAAGATGTTGAAAATCACAGCACATAGTATATTCCATTATAAGGACTTCAGATTATTTACAGTAGCTTTCATATTTTATGTCTTGTCACATCCGGTTATCACATCTGCTTTTTCTTGATGTCATTAATTACAGTGCATTTTGAAAAGACTATTTCAGTTATCATTTCAGTATATTTTAACATGCTTTAGTCTCTATCATTCATTCATTCAATTATCAAAATTTCTAATTTATTCTTTTTTGTTTTTCTCTTCCATTAATTTGCAACTTTTTGCATGTAAATGTCCAAATACTGACTTTCATAAAAATGTATACACATCCCATGGCTGCCTAATCTATTTCAGTCCATGTTTAAAGAGCAATTCTTATATCATTTACTCCACATGTTCTGAAAGATCCTTTGCACACATAAACATTAAAATGCAATAGCCAACAGAATTCTGTGTAGAAAATAAACCTTTCAGCAAAACAGTGACTTAAATGAATTAGTTAAGGCCATTAAAGAAAAAAAAAGTCAACGTTCAAATCTTAGCAAACTTGACAGATTTTGCACTGTCACAAACGTGCGTTTAGGAGACAGCTAAAGGGCCTGGGGAACTGTAATACTACACCTGACCAGGGGGTGGCAGGGTGTGCTGACTGTCTCTCTCAGTTTCTTGTAGACCATTCCTGGGAAATCTCACCAGATTCTGGCGCCTCAGATGACATCACTTCCAGCTCCGGCGCCTCTGATGACGTCACTTCCGGACTAGATGACAGCCCTTAAAACCGTCATGAGGCAAGGGCGGGACTTTGTTCTTCTAGACAATGGTAGAAGTCATTGCTAACCAGAAAAGCACACCTCTTTCTCTTCCTTGCACAGCTAATCTACCCTGTGGCTCAAGGGCTTTTCAAAAGTATTGCATTATTTTACAGATATGAGTGGAGTAATTCACGAAGATATTGCTTGGTTCGGAAGAATTGCAGACATTTTCTGTTGTCCATCTCATAGGGCTTGTGGTACAGGTGGATATCTTTAGAGCAAGGCAGGATGCCACCCTGAGTGTATGATGCCAGATATACATTCAGTATTCAAAACAGTACTATGGTTGCTCTAATGTGCTATTATGCATAGTAAAGTTAGTTACTAAGCTGTCAAACAGAAACAACCAACCACAACTACACATATAAAGATTAGGTTTAGAATCTTCTGTATACTGGGGGTATAATTTTAATTCTTGGTCAGATACTTTGCTGTATGTCAGTGCCCTGAACTCTCTCCTAAATTCAGTGAATGTGGCTATGTGCGTTAATACCCAGGGTTGGTTCCTACCTTACACCAGTGCTGCTGAAACTGGTACTGACTCCCCACAATCATTCATATGAATAAGTTGGCTGTGCAAAATAATTTAGAATTTTTTTTTTCAAATACTGTATCCTGAACTTGTTTTCTACCACTGTCCTAAAATTGTATCAGGTAATTTTCGGCAGTTACCAGTTTCTAATACATAGAATAAGTAAAACCATGACCAGTGGAATTGCTGTGTACTTGTTATGAAAATGCATGAGTAAGTAGGCTCTATGAATTATTATTAATAATTTGATAAAGCTAATGGTTAATAGAATTCTGACCTTTTTGTTTAAGACATTGACAGGAATGGGGCAAACTTGGGAGTGGTACAGTTGTGTTGTTTTTAGTTACTATCTGTAAATGTCGGCATTTGCTATATAGTGCCTTACTTATTTTGTACAATTTATTCGAATGAAAGATACAGGGAAGTAGTACCTCTTATAGCAGCATTGGCCTAAGGCAATGTTCTTTGTTTTGTGAGGTAAAACTTCAATTGGCAGCATGAAGCAGACAACAAAAATTACTTCTGGGTGCTACCAGCAGCAAAAGGCAATCTCTTTGTGAAATAATTAATTTATATCTGTGAAAAAATGTAATGCTTTTGCAAAGTTCTTAAGACATTGTTTAAGTTAAACATCTTGTCATTTGGAGGCAGAAAGGGAGCTGTCTCATGAATGGATGTTTAGCACTAACCACTCCTGTTGGCTAGAAGAATGAAGTCTAGCCCTTATCCCTCTGCCATCATACACAAATAAATGGTGGTAGAATGTTTAAAACCTGTCATGTATACTGAAATTGTAAAGCACACTTGCAAAGTGTGTCATTCCAGCACACAGATGTTTCCATAGATTTCCTAGGTTTACTCCCATAGCCCCATAATGTGTAACAAGCAAAATAAGATCCATTTCATGAAGTGCACACTTTTTCCCCTGTAATTAGGTAAGTATTTGTGGAGGATTTTTTAAAGGTGAATGAATAAAAATTGGTATTTATAACCATAAAATTCAACATATTTTGCTTATTTAACTTTAATACTACAACTGGATGAATGAAGGCAATATCACAAAATTATTCAGCATCAAAAGAGAATGTTAATGTTGGTGCCATATAATTCATGTTGGAGTATTTAGAACCCAGAACATGAACATCCCATTGAAATATATTACAATGAGTGAATATTCCTTATGTGAAATTTTAATTACTGGTTCAGGTGACATTCCAGAGCTTGCCTTTTGTCCAGTACTTCCAAAACATGTGTTGGCTACCTATAAGTTAAGCCCTGGATTAAGTAGGTTTGAACAATGGGCAAATAAATATAGACTTGTCGTTTAACTTTGGCATTTTTTATGTTAATGAATTGCAAAAAATACAGTTTATTCCATATTGTAAAATGTACATCATTTTAATAAAATTGAAGGGCTGAATATTTTTATTGCTGCCATATATATAGTAATGAAAGTAAAACCTATTTTAGGAAAGCTAAATGGCTTTAAATATTTCAGTAGTTTAATTAATAAATCTGTGTGTGAGAAGAAAAATAAAAATATCTTTTTTATTTCCTACTTTAACAGATTTTCTGGTGATGAACTGTTGTATGTTGGCAGATTGTCAAAGATGACAAATTGTGATGAATTATTGGAAGTGCATTATTGAATGCCCACAGGAGTGATATATCTTTGAGAAGGAATGCCCTATTAGAGATTTATTGGACAGTACTGCATCATTATGGAAATGGACTAAATAAACAGAGAACTGTATTTGTTATTTCATATGAGATTGTAGCATGTTTTCATTAACGAGCATTTTCAGTGGCAAGTATTTAGCCTTATGTTAGTGACTAGATAATAAAATAACATCATGAAGAACACTACCCTTTAAGTACTCTGCATTCAAAGTTCATCTTATTGATGCATATTCATATGGCAAGATCACAGATCATTTAAGTAGCCTGCTTGGAGTCAAACTGTGAGCCAACTGTGCAGTTTGAACCTGTGACTTCTGGACTATCAAGTACAAATCCTGACAGGCCAAAACATAGAAAGAACAATTTGTACCTTAAACATATGAACATTATACACTTTCAAGAGTGCAAAGTTTTGCAATAGGAATGATAAAATGTGATTGTCAAATTAACTTTTATCTTTATAGCTTAGAACACCTATTTTTGCCTTCTTTAATGAATGACAGGTGAGTGATGCCATTTTTCTAGTTGACCCTTTACAGTTAAAGGGTGCCATTTGCCAACACCATCTGCCATTGCTGTTTGCTTGAAACAGGAAAATCTGACACTTCAGCACACATATCTGCGGGGTGCTTTGGCAGCCCCAAAATCATGGTTAAGCCGTAAGTGAACCGACCTTCACCTCCATGGTACAGCCTGTACAATTCTGCAAAGTTGTCTTTACTTAAAGCCAAAAAGGAATGCTAGTGGGATATGTTAATACATATTTTATATCAAATTTTACCCATCCAAAATCATATCAAACCATTAAAGCAAAATTACTGCTGTCCTGCCCCGTCTTCTCCCAGAACTACGCCTCATTGAATATGCAAATCAATATAAATAGCCCTTAAGATCAGCCTTCTGTGAAAAGACAATGGCAAAAGTACCAAGTGGAGGCAAGGAAAAACTTACTATTTGTTGGTTTAAACAGTGGTATAAACAACAAAAGGAAGTTGATGCAGTGACATAGCATGTCGGAGAAACTCGAAAGCTCAAGTTCACAAAGTTGCACAGTACCCGAAATAAAAAAGAAGTTGTCCCATATCAAAGTCGCCGTGAAAAGGCAAGTCGTATCCCACTGTCTGAGTGTCATATGAAAGCTTATTAGGGTACAGAGAAAAAAAAAGGCACACAGTGGGGAAAAAACACGAAATGTCAACTTTAATCTCGAAATTTCCACTTTAATCACGTAGTTTATTTTGTCATTAAAGTAGAACATCAAAAACTTCATGTTAAAATTGTTTCATTTCCTAGTTTCTCAAATCCCATCATAATTAAAGTAGCACGTTAAATGCTTTGTTTTGTATTTGATCTTCTATGTGCTCTATGTGCGTGAATCACTACGGGCTTCCAGGCTTTTTCTTCCTCCGACAGGACATAGAATCCATTACATTCATACAGCTCTCTGAATAATTAAAATACTGAGAAGTATACATGATAAAAGTTTCATGATGAAACTTTTAGCACTGCGGCACCGTGTAGTTAATGTTAAAGTTTTATTTGTATAATATAATAAACATATCTTGCTGCATTTCATCTTAAAAGTGATATCGTGATCATATGTAAATATGCACTTTACAATCTGGCTCAGGTTGTGCAATATTATAACTGTATCGCAAGTTTACAGTGAGGTAATTATACTTATATACAGACAGTTCTACAAGGAGCACTTGATGGTCTGATGGAGTGTGTTTAGAGTTCTTGTGATGAAACTGTTTCTGGACCACGAGGTCGGTACAGGAAAGACTCTGAAGCATTTGTCAGATGAGAACAGTTCAAATAGTAAATGGCAGAGACAGCGTGTGCTTGATGCTTTCCGATCAGCTGTTGTACAGCTGTGATTCACACTCAGATACAGTGATATAAATACTCTGAGTGGTGCAGTGAGAGTAATATGGAAATAGATGATCCGATGTGGCAACCCCTAACAGGAGCAGCTGAAAGAAGAAGAAGAATGTGCAGTGAGAGTAACAATGCTAAAGTAGTTATGGTATTTGGAATAGTTTGACAATTCTGTGGACCATTATATTGTTACAGGTTAATTACAATCAAATGCATTAACCTAATAAGCAATATGCGGTTAATTTCAGTGTATTTAAAAAGCCGCGTCAGGGATGTGGATCTGAAAAAGAAAGATAAACCACACAGGAACCACACTGCTTTGACGCTGGGTGCCGCCAGTCTGCAAAACTGAGCAGAGAACTTGCATACGACAGGGTATGAGCTACCGTGGAAATGTGCATGGCTTTACGCCATTTTTAGGTTTTATAAATCGTGATTTGAACGTGGAAATGTTCTTACGCAACATTTTTGCGTGTACACACCATTTATACATGAGGCGCCACGACTGTGTGCTTCTTTGAAAGAGGTCATCATATTGCTGGTTTCTTTTTCATAAAGTGAAAGGACCACATGTAGACTTCATTGGTGGATAAATAAAATTTAGCCCCTTCCTCCTTAGTGGTGGGTATAAATCAAAATGCAACATAATGTCTTGTAAACAGCATATTCCTGATATTGGTATTTTTTTCTTCTAGATTAGTGTTGCAGCCTTTAAGGGGGCAAATGGTAATGGACTTTCTATACCTCTTTGCTAGCATGTGGTGCATGACTAGAAAAAGCTCAAACCAGAAGTTAAAATGCAAGGTTTAAAAAACAATAATATAAGGCAGTCCACAATACAATACAGACAATGACCTTCAAATTCCATTGCTAAAGTAGAAAGTTCAGGTTGCACATATGCACATACAATCCCAAGGGTGTAGAGAACACTTTAGGGCCAATTGATCCAGTCCCTTAGGCAGAAACAGGCTTGCAGTGCCCAGCACAAAGACAATTTCACATACTACAAGTAATATTGTAACAGCCAATTTTAGAAAGTTAAAAGTTTTGAGTTAAACTCATATTAATGTTTGCTTAATTTGAATAGAATATAAATTTCTTCCATTGTCATAGACAATGGTATAGTCTTTCCGCCTATAAGATAGTAAGAGATTGAACCTTCTTACTATAACTGAGAAACAGTGTGATAATAGATTCTGTTGTGTTTAGAACAGGTCCCAGTACAGAGGACTTGAAAGACCCATTTTCAACTCAGAAATGGGATAAGCATACAGTTTTCTTACCGTTTTGAAATGGTTCAGAAATGTTAAGCAAATAGTAACGATTTGAGATGTAACAAGATTAAGCTTAGAACTGAACTTTTCTTAACATTAATTTTTTCCTTTTTTGCTATTTTAATTTTCTTTTTTGTGTGAACTGTTTTAGTTTAAAACTTAACTAAACTTTTAAAATGAAGGTATATTGTCTGTGTGTCAGGCTTTTGTTGAATCCCATTTTTTTTGAGTTAGAGCTGCTGAACTTTGGTAATTTTGGAAAAACGGAGCTACAAATATTTTTTTAGGTAATTACTTACATTGAGCATATGACACATTTTTTTATAAACATTGTAATAATAAGTTAAATTATTAAATGAATCTTATTACTTATTTTGCACAACAGCTGTTAGGGCTGTGCCCCACTGGCCATTACTGCAGAAATGCCCATTAGTGGAAACTGTGACGATGCAGGTTCGCTCCACGCTCCCATTCAGCTTCTGGGAGCCCTTGATCCTAACATCGTTGGTAATGTCACTGAGATGAGCTGACAAATGAGGACACTTCTTTAATGAAGCCAGGGGATATATCCAAAATGTGCCAAAGTGCTTTTATTAAAACCAACAAAACAGTGTTCAAACAAAAAGTGTAGTGCATCTGGTTCAATAAATAATCCATAAAAACAAGTGTTCAGTGGGGATAAACACAACAATAAATAAATCCGATAAAACCAGAGGTTAAAAATGCAGTCTCACTCTTCCAGGTCTTATCCCACCTTCATCTCTCATTCTGCCCGGCTCACCCATTGCTCCTGCAGCCGGCAGAGACCCAACAGCCACAAACTCCTTTCAGCCGACCTCCATCTTGGCTTCCAGTAAGGACATCACTGCCAGACCGTCCGAGGTCGGCTCTCCTCCCTTCATCAATTCATGCAATTGCTCCTCAGATTGGTCGGGAGAACACCTGCCTTGCTCACCCCACTCCAATAGAACATTCAGTGGGGCAAACTAGCCCCTCGAGCGCCACAACCTAATGCTCCTTCACGGGGCTCCAGCTCATGCTGTCTTCTCCTTACAGATGGCCATATCGTAGCTGCTGATACGGCTCTTCATGTCTTCTAACCTCTTTCATTTTCTTCATCCATCCATCCATCCATCTCCTTCCCATTTCTATCTACATACCTCTATCCCCTCTATCTGGTGCAGGCCTTTATATTTACACCCGCGCAGTGCCTTAATCACATGCCGCAGGAAGCCAGTGAGGCAATTGAGAATGATCGCACCGACACGTGCAGGTGTGACTCGATCCAACTATCTCATTAACTCCAATCGCGCCCACAGAGAACGACACGGCTATACGGATTTAAAATCTTGCCCTTATGGTATTTGAAGCCGCGGACCCGCTATACCACAGAAACCAAAGACTAAATAGGCCCCAAAAGACTATTTTGAGGAAGCAGGTGTGAAATGTTTGGTGGATAAAATGGGGGGCAATTCTAATGGTTCTGATCACTGTGTAACTGAATACATTAACTTCTGTGAGAGTGAAGTGTTTTCCTTATCATAAAGCTAAATTTTGCAGTGATTTAAAAAGGACAAAGGAAAAGGGGATTAGGGGAGGTGAAAGTCTGTCAGAACAACCCAAAGAAATAGATCAAAGATGATTACAAGAGAAAGATGGCTGCAGTGGATTAATACCCATCAGGAGGTGTCATTAACACAAATTACAAGCAAAATCTGTATGTTTCTCAATTTGAAGACATCTATCAAAATTTGGTGAGCTATATTGATATCTTCCTTTACGGAATGGCTATATTGTAAGAGCAACATTGCCCAATAGATTGCTATTTAAAATTCATATTTACAGCCATTGTGGCATGACAGTTGTGGAACACCAACTGGGTGATCCTGTTTAATAAGGAAGTCCAATTAAAACAAGTGCCTTTATAGTATATCTTAAATGATCAGCCCTTTTGGGAAAAATCAGCAAAAACTCAGTGTCATTCACAGGAGGATTGTCCTATGGTTTGCTCTGCTCGATAAAGGCGCCTTCTTCTAGGCGGCTGGATTTCTTATGTTAGGCGGATGGACGGGGCATGGCTAAGTGCCCTCATTGGGTGGATTCTTGGTGCTGTTGGGAGAATAGAAGAGAAAAATGTTAGCAACAGCATCCCGTCTTGTCCCAGTGGGTTATCACATACCTCGAATGAGCTTGTGAGTTGATCATGAGGACATGCATGCATGATACCATATTTAAGTTGAGTTTAGGAAAGAATTTGCTAATCTGGTTTGCTAATCACTGTTAATGTTGAGGAACTTTTTTAGTTTTTATTATTTATTAGGAGAAACTAAACTTCATCCATTTGCATTTCAGCTGGCTAATTTGATCTTATTTGTATGCCTTTGTTGTATGCATGCTTTGTTAATGTTCTTGCATTACATATACTGAAACTGTTTGATTGTTGTTTTCAGTGTTTTGTTCACTGTATAACTTTTTCTTCTATATTACATCTTTATTAATTAATTATATGCCTGGAAGAATATCAATACAGACAGATACCATTGTGAAAGAAATTAGAAAAGAGGAAAAAGGATGTCCAATTAAGAAACATACAGATTATTTTCTTGATGGATATTTGACTACTAATACTTGTTTATCATGATGACATGTTGACCACTGAGTCTATCTATAGGAAATAAATATTAATATTTCTTATGTAGTGTGCTGTAGGTAGCCCATCACAAACCGAGTGAAACACAGGATATGATTCTGATGGGCATAGAATATTTATCAAATATATCGGTAAAGTCAAGTAAAAAAAAAAAAAATTAAGCAGTTTCATGTGTTATGAACAAATAAATGATAGTCATTTATATATATAAAGTCAGAATTAGATATATAAATCATATAATTAGATACAAAAATACATAAAAATACTACAATATAGCAAAGGCTCCCTCTGTAGCTAAAGCAAAGAAAGAGAGTAGTAATCTAGTATGATACAGACTGCTATACAGTATACTGCATTGTGGTTGGAGTGTATTAGTGATTATTAGAGTCAATGATGAGTATTTTGGTCAAAATTGCAATTATTTGGATCTTATGGATAATTTCAGATTATTACAGACTTATCAATTATTATAGTATATGTTGAACTGTAGGGGCTCTACCTAGAATAAAATTATACAAATTGAAGGGGCAAATTACAAGACTATTATTTTGTTAATCTAATGTGTGGTGATGGGAGGAATAAATAACGGGGGAGAATTTGGAATAGAATGACCATTACATCCTTACCTAAGAATTGCTTCCAGGAAAGGTACAGAGGTGTTTCTGACTAAAGGGACACCTGTTTGCAATCCCAGGCCAAAGTGTCCACAGGGGACTCCAGGTACAACCCTTTGTTTTGTGTTTGCTGTGCTTGTATTATTATTATTTAAAGAGACCTATTTCAATAAGAGTGGAGAAAGAAAAATAAGTGTCCACCAGTACATGGCACCTTTTAAATTAAAGGTCTTTCTGTCGCCTGCTCACCTCTTTCAGTGCACACATTGGCTTGAAGGAGAACTCTTTCATCACCAGTATGGATAATTTTTCTTTAGAATGCCCTGTCTGGTTCTTTGTTGCCCCATGCCACCTTGGTGTTCCTTCTCTTCCAGCAACAATTTATTACATTGCACATACTTTTAATGTGTATCTGTACCCTTTTGTAAAGTACATGCTTTTAGATGGTGATATTTTCTTTTAGGTGAACCCAGAGGATTAATTTAGACTTAAGTGATAACATTTTTGTACTTGTATCACTTCAGCTACTGAAATCTCCAGTAACATTAACATGGCACTACTGGTGTTTCTTTATTTAGAGATATTACATTTTTAACATTAAAACTGAATACTCATTTATAGAATGAAATAAAAATAATAAAAACATATACTTGTGCCTACAAAAAGAAAAATAACACTCTGATATTCTTCAGTTTTAAGATTAAGGAAATTATAAATAATTAAACAGGCACACTTGTATAAAAGATTTTTAGTATGTATTCATACGTTCATTTTGAAAATACCTCTTTTTAATTATAAGACTTTAGTCAGTTGTAGCTTATGTAGGAACTGTCAGGGGCAAAACTAAAATAAACCTGTCATTGCAGGTTTTGTTTTTTTTGTCCTGAGAATGACGTTAAACTGCATCTGGCCCTGCAAGGTGTCCTGCAAGTTGTAGGGAACTCTTAGGGGTTGGTGGCAGGATTGGCACTCCAGCCACCGTAAAAACTTCACACAGCCCCGAAATGGCAGACAGGACTCCTTTCTGCTATCTGTGGGAGTAGGTTTGCTGCAGCCACCCATAGGAAGGCTGCTCACATTATGAAGGAGATGGGAGAAAGTCCACAGGAGCTTCATCCCTGGAAGAGTCAAAACGATTGGAGAGCCAATGGGGTCAGGCCTGTTAAGGATCAGAACTGGTGTGGTGCTGAGGCGTCTCCCGCTGCACAGCAGCACTCGGATCCCAAATTGAGGAAGCCCATCTAAATAGGTGCATGGAATATCTTGTCTGCCCATTATGATGATCATTTTTCTCTGCTGTCGGAGGATATTCGGAAACTTCACATTTCAGTGGTGGCACTCTCTGAGATACGCAGACCTGGGACTGGTCAGATCTTTGTAGGTGGATACACCTTTTATTTGTCTGGTCGTCCTGATGGCTGTCATACTCAGGGAGTAGCTGTTGCCATAGCAGATCGGTTCTTTCCAATGGTATCCAAAATCACTTCCTTCAATGAGCATATTATGAGACTCAGATTCCTCAGTGAGGGAGACATTTTATTTGCAACTTTGCTCAGTGGTTGATGGGTGCACATGATGTGACACTCTTCTGGTCATGGGTGATTTTAGTGTGACCACTGGCACTGACAGGCTATGTGGATTGTGTCGGTCACCATGGGTCTGGCGACCGTGGTGAAAGTGGATCCGCGCTCCTTGTCTTCGCAAAAGGTCAGGGGCTGTGGATCACTGGATCCCTGGTTTCAACACCCTGAGCCGCATAGTTAGATCGATCACATCCTTGTTAGCAGACACTAGAGGCTCATACAGAACTGCAGGGTCTACAGAAGTGTCCTGTTTGTGAATTCTGACTACAGAATTACTGTTGCTACTCTGAAGATCCAGATTAGGTACAATAGATTACCACCAACTAGGAAATTGATGCTGGACCTGGTCAAACTCCAAGATCGGGCTGTTTCTAATGAGTTTACACATAGTTTGTGTGAGGAACTTGCAGACTTGGGTGAAACTTCTGATCCTAATGTGATGTGGGAGAACCACCATGACAAGACCCTGAAGGTTGCTGAGGGTTGTTTTGGTGTTGCCGATTATACCAGAAGAAGGTGTTTCATCTCACAGGGCACCCTGGATATCATCAAGAGGACTTGCAGAGTATGTCTTATTGGCAACTGTGGTCTGTAATGCAAAACGAGAAGGACAGCTGTTGAAGGATTCTGTGAACAAGTAATACAACATACAGTTGTGCTTGAAAGTTTGTGAACCCTTTAGAATTTTCTATATTTCTGCATAAATATGACCTAAAATATTATCAGATTTTCATTTAAGTCCTAAAAGTAGATTAAAAAAAGCAGTTAAACAAATGAGACAAAAATATTATATTTGTCATTTATTTATTAAGGAAAATGATCGAATATTACATATTTGTGAGTGGCAAAAGTATGTAAACATTTGCTTTCAGTATCTAGTGTGACGCCCCCATCCTCACATGCAACTAAACGTTTCTGGTAACTTTTGATCATTCCTGCACACCAGCTTGGAGGAATTTTAGCCCATTCCTCTGTACAGAACAGCTTCAACTCTGGGATGTTGGTGGGTTTCCTCACTTTATCTGCTCGCTTCAGGTCCTTCCACAACATTTCGATTAGATTAAGGTCAGGACTTTGACTTGGCCATTACAAAACATTAACTTTATTCTTCTTTAACCATTCTTTGGTAGAACAACTTGTGTGCTTAGGGTCATTGTCTTGCTGCATGACCCACCTTGTCTTGAGATTCAGTTCATGGACAGATGTCCTGACATTTTCCTTTAGAAATCTCTGATATAATTCAGAATTCATTGTTCCATCAATGAAGGCAAGCCGTCCTGGCCCAGATGCAGCAAAACAGGCCCAAACCATGATACCACCACCATCATGTTTCACAAATGGGATAAGGTTCTTGTGCTGGAATGCAGTGTTTTCCTTTGTCCAAACATAGCACTATTCATTTAAACCAAAAAGTTCTATTTTAGTCTCATCCGTCCACAAAACATTCTTCCAATAGCTTTCTGGTTTGTCCCCGTGATCTTTAGCAAACTGCAGACGAGCAGCAATGTCTTTTTTGAGAGCAGTGGCTTTCTCCTTGCAACCCTGCGATGCATACCATTGTTGTTCAGTGTTCTCCTGATGGTGTACTCATGAACATGAACATTAGCGAATGGGAGAGAGGCCTTCAGTTGCTTAGAAGTTACCCTGGGGTCCTTTGTGACCTCGCCGACTATTACACGCCTTGCTCTTGGAGTGATCTTTGTTGGTCGACCACTCCTGGGGAGGGTAACAATGGCCTTGAATTTCCTCCATTTGTAAACAATCTGTCTGACTGTGGACTGGTGGAGTCCAAACTCTTTAGAGATGGTTTTGTAACCTTTTCCAGCCTGATGAGCATTAACAACTCTTTTTCTGAGGTCCTCAGAAATCTCCTTTGTTCGCGCCATGATACACTTCCAGAAACATGTGTTGTGAAGAGCAGACTGTGATAGGTCCCTGTTCTTTAAATAACAAAGGGTGCCCACTCACACCTGATGGTCACCCCATTGATTGAAAACACCTGACTTGAATTTCACCTTCAAACTAGCTGCTAATCCCAGAGGTTCACATACTTTTGCCACTCACAAATATGTAATATTCGATCATTTTCTCCAATAAATAAATGACCAAGTATAATATTTTTGTCTCATTTGTTCAGCTGGTTTCTCTTTATCTATTTTTAGGACTTGAGTGAAAATCTGATGATGTTTTAGGTCATATTTATGCAGATACCTAGAAAATTCTAAAGGGTTCACAAACTTTCAAGCACAACGGTTTATGGTCTAGTGACCTATGTGCCGCTTGGAAAGAAATTGAAGCATTATGCACATCTGAATCTGTTCCTAGGAGAGTGATGGAATGGTCCTTACGAATGACGCTCCAATTGTGACCTGCTGGGCTGGCAGCTGTTTAAAGCTGATGCTCCAGCTAGGACATTGGACATTTCTAAATTCAGGGTCCTTGAGGCTAATCCTCCAATTATCTGTCAATCTCACTGAGACTGCACGGGTGTTGAACCAGCTAAAGGTAGGGAAGGCTGCAGGGATTTGTGGTATCTGTGATGAATTTCTCTAGTTTGCTTCCATTTGGACGAAGGGCATCCCTATCTGGAAAGGGAAGGGTGATCACATGGATTGCGGCAACTACAGGGGGATAACACTGCTCTTGGTGCCAGGTAAGATCCTTGTTAGGGTCATCTTCAATAGGATCTGTGATCACCTACTCACCTGCAAGCAACCGGAGCAGTCTAGTTTTACACCTAAGAAGTCTACCATCAACCGCATCCTGGCGCTGAGGGATTCTCATAGAGTGCAAATGCGAATATCAGCAGAGTTTCTTTGCAACCTTTGTCAAGTTTCATAAGGCGGTTGACTCAGTTGATCAAACTGCCCTCTGGGACATCCTGAGATCCTTTGTGAGATCCACCTGAATTTGCTGAATATCATGGCCGGCCTGTACACTGGAACCATGAGTGCTGACCAAAGTGGAAGCAGAAGCACTGCATTTTTCCCAGTTGATTCTGAGGTTCATCAGGGGTGTGTTCTTCCTCCTACTCTGTTCAATGCTTGCATGGACTGGGTGTTAGGCAGGGTCATGTGGTCCAGTGGCTGTGGGGCATCTGTTGGTGAAGAAAGAGTCACTGCCCTTGATTTTGCAGCAACATGCTGTACCAGTGTATGCTCCCCAACCTGACCTGATTGCAGGGAAAACTCAAAATCACAATATCGGCTTACCAAATAACTCAGTGTGCAGATCTTTGGGTTAGGGGT
This sequence comes from Polypterus senegalus, assembly GCF_016835505.1. NCBI lineage: Eukaryota > Metazoa > Chordata > Cladistia > Polypteriformes > Polypteridae > Polypterus > Polypterus senegalus. Next base: position 157,348,663 of record NC_053155.1, read on the forward strand.
AAAAATCAGAGTAGCTGGAGGAAGCATGTTTGGACAAGGTAAGAATGTGCACACTTTGCACAAACCTGTGAAGGCTCATTTGAATACTACTGTGTGCACTGGCAGTCTTCAACTGCTTAGGACTAGAATCCCTGAAGACTATGAAAAAAGTCATAATCCTGGGCCACCTTAAATTCCGTTGTACTTTTTCATTAGAATCTTCTGCTTTGCAAATGTGTTGATCAGTACAAGCAGTAAGCAGCCTGCTATCCCATCCCCTCAAATCATACAAATAGTTCTCCCAGCTCAAATCTATTTATCAGGGTTTGAGGTGCCTGGAGTTGTATAGGGTAAATAATATATTGTTATTTGGAACATATGCATTTCATGTGTGTTCCGCTGACTGACTGACTGACTGACTGACTGACTGACTGACTGACTGACTCACTCACTCACTCACTCACTCACTCATCCTAATTCTCCAACTTCCCGTGTAGGTGAAAGGCTGAAATTTGGCTGGCTAATTCCTTACAGCTTACTTACAAAAGTTGGGCAGGTTTCATTTCGAAATTCTACGCGTAATGGTCATAACTGGAACCTATTTTTCTCCATATACTGTAATGGACTTCAGCTCGATGGCCGTGAAGGGCGGAATTGCGTCTCACATCATCACGCCTCCCACGTAATCACGTGAACTGACTGTGAATGCAGTATGTAGAAAGTGCAGCTACTGCGGAAACACAGCACGGTGTAAACCGTAAGTTTAAATTAAGTTTATGGACACGCTCTTGCTGCCGTTTGTCATGCCTTCATCGAATACTTTATTCGCGAGATACAAGTTTAATGAGAAGACACGAGGTATAAACGAGACTTTGGATCACTTTGTAACAGAGTTAAAATTGCTGTAGCGAGAAACTTTTAAGTGCCGGGTCTTAGCTAACATTAAATAAAGCCGTGGACATCGCAACATCACACAAGAGAGAAGCTCATGTGAACTGACTGAATGCAGTACGAGTGATCACTTCTATGCATAAAACCTGTTCAAAAAACGCATTACACAATTGACAAGGTAGGAAAAGAATTTGCTCCGAGCTGAGCTCTACAGCTAACATGGTCTTGCGGAAGCAACTTCGTCATGCTGGCACCAAATATATACGTCACTTTGTTCCGTGCATGTACCTCGGAGATGATCGCCTGGAGGCTCCGCGGGGAAAAGAAGACTGCAATGACGATGATGGCACGCTCCTGTCGAAGTCAGAGCACCTGGGAGACTACTTCCGCATGATGGCAGCCAACGTGGGACACGGCAGCAAACTCGATGCTTTCTGTGAAGGAGGAGGTCCGCGTCCCGCTGTTTGCACCTCCGAGCCCAAACGACTTGGACATTTCGAAGGGGGAGGCGAGCGAAGCACCGCTCACCCCGCGAAAAGGTAAGGAGGATCGGGAAATGGCTGTTCGGGATGTTGATAAATTAAAAAAGACAGACCGCAGTCTGTTGAAAGAAGCGACCCGATCCTCGACCTCGGAGAACTCCAAATCCCAGAAGCCTCCGCAAGATCCGACAGAGCACATGCCAGAAGCGGGCGTGCTTATTGGCTCCTGGCTGGCAGGTTTTTCAAACGAGGAAGTGAGTCTTCTGCCGGCCGAAGTAAATAATGTTATTAATTTGCGGGAACTCGAGAAACTTATCGAGCCCGTAGTAAGTTTTCTACAGGTCCTGACAGGCATTGAAAAGATCATCGGGGAGTTGGGAGCTGAAGCCAAAGCGCCATTGGAGAAAGTTAGGGACTACATGCGGCGGTTTGGTGGAGACCCTCCTGTATTTCATGTTCCGACGGTACAAGTATGTGAAACCTGTACCGTATATAAAGCAAGAGGGACGCAGTGTAATCCGGGCCCGCTCTTAATAAATAGCGGGTGCCATTACATGGCATGCCCTACAAGAGAGGCCGGTTCGTTAACCAAGTGGTCGGTGGAAGGGCTGATCGATCCGGGGCAGCTAGACAGTGCTGACTCCCGGAGCGAGACGGCCCTAAACACGCCGACACCGGTAATTTATAAAACAAAAGGGGTGCAGACAGTAAAAGGGCTCTCTTCTTCTAATAGAGAGACTCAGACTGTGGACAAACCCCAGATGAAACAGGAGACCTCTAAATTAAAACTGGGGTCTCCTGACAAGTCAGAAAAGGGCCATAAGAGCACAAAGGCGGCGGGGGAATTCTCCTCGGCGGAGAAGGGGGCGGCGCCAGAAGTACACAGGTGCTTTACGTCCCACAGAGAGAGACTACCAAGGGGACCGCGGCTGTGCTACGAATGCCGCAGGCCGGGCCACGAGTGGAGAGGTTGTCCTAGGAGGGCAGAAAAGCAAAATATTTATTTTCACAATGTTCCTCCTAGGTTCACACGGGAGTGGCAACTGCATCGCCGGGACCCGGTCTTTGGATCTCCTTGGGGGAAGATGTCCCGTGTAAGACAAGATGCACAAAACCCTGGTTTTTCCGCTGGGTGAGGAATACTGTGAGATGAAAACGTAGTTTTTATACAAGACCCTGCTGGATACCACAGTGGCCACAAGAGGGAGCTGCAGGGAGGACCGAAGACTTCTTTGTGCCCTTTAACCCGGAAGTTTGTCAAAGGAAGAGCGACGGGCTTCCGGGGTGAAAAGAAAGGACTTGTACCTGACCTGTAAGGGATTGAGAGTCACATGGCCTGGGGATTGGAACATTTCTGGGTCAGGGAATATAAAAGGACTATGGGAGCTCCCAGACAGCGAGCTGAGCTGGGTGGAAGGGTGGCAATGCGTCTGGGAGTGGAGGATTGGTTTATTGTTTGTATTATTGTGATTTATGAATATAGTGGAGGAGAGGGTGCTTTGTGCACTGTGGCGATTTAGTAAAGTTAGCATTTGGACTTTTACCTGGTGTCTGGAGTCGTGGACAAGGGTTCAAGGGAGCGATAGCGCCCCCTATCTGTCACAATATATATGTATATATATGTGTCTGTGTCTATATATATATATGTATATGTGTGTGTGTGTATGTATGTGTGTATATGTATGTGTGTATATGTATGTGTGTATATATGTTGATATGTGTATATATGTATATATATGTAGATGTGTATATGTATATATATATATAGATATGTGTATATGTAGATATGTATATATGTATATGTATATATGTTTATATGTGTGTGTGTGTGTGTGTGTATATATATATATATATATATATATATATATATATATATATATATATATATATATATATTGTCACAAAACGAGACAAAGACAGAAAAGGTTTGGGGCAGCCACCCATGTAATTTGGTATCCTGGCTGCAACTTCGTTTTCTTTTAAATACCAGCACTGAAGTGCTTACAACAGAGTCCAAAACAAGACTGACACAGAAGGGAAAAGGGAAGGCTTTTAAAGGGGGAGACAGGAAGTGAGGTCATAAGGGTCGGGCACGTGTTCATGTTCATTGGTTTAGTCCCGGATGTGACATCAGGGGCCGGAGCTGGCAAGGTCTGTCTCCATTGGCTCGGTCCCAGAAGTGACGCCCAGAGAGACAGGTGGAACCTCCCGGGTTAGGTCTACAGGGAAGTGAGAAAGAGAGTTAGTGCGCTCTGCCACATCCCGGCATGGCTCAGAACTGCCTTCACTCGAGCCCTTTAGCTGCCTCCCATGCGCGCGTGTGTGACAAGGCCCCCCCCTCAGCCCAGACCCGTCGGGTCGGGCGACCTTAACCGAGAGGTCGTAAACCCGAGAGAGAGCATCGGCGTTGGCATGGAGAGCACCCCGACGATGAACGAGCGAAAACTTGTACGGCTGCAGGTCAAGAAACCACCGGGTGACCCGCGGATTCGACTCCTTGTGCAGGGCCATCCACTGTAGAGGTGCATGGTCCGTGACAAGGGTGAACTCACGGCCCAACAGGTAGTACCTCAGCTGAGTGATCGCCCATTTAATCGCCAGAGCCTCCCTCTCCACCGCCGCATACCTGGTCTCCCGTCCAACAGTTTCCGGCTCAGGAACATGACGGGTGTTCACACCATCGACACTTTGGCTCAGCACGGCTCCCAGGCCTGTGTCCGGCGTCCGTCTGGAGGATGAAAGGCAAAGAAAAGTTAGGTGCCATCAAAATAGGTGCGGACGTAAGGGCCTTCTTCAAGTCACCAAATGCAGTGTCTGTTTTGCAGTCCATACCACAATGTTCGGGCCCTCTTCTTTGTTAAATCAGTCAAGGGCGCTTTCTCCGAAAACCGGGGTACAAACCGGCGGTAGTACCCGGCTAACCCGAGAAAGGCTTGGACCTGCCGCTTGGTTCATGGACGGGCCATTTCAGAATGGCATCAATTTTGGAGCACTGTGGCCTTACGGTACCCCGACCCACCAGGTAGCCTAAATATTTGGCCTCGCTTAATCCAAAGAAACATTTCTTGGGATTAATCCGAGCCCGGCCTCACCAAGTGTCCGTAATACCGCTTGGACATGCTGTAGGTGTTCCTTCCATGTGCTGGAATAGATGACCACGTCATCTAGGTAGGCAGCACTGTATGAGTTATGAGGCCGAAGCACTTTGTCCACCAGACGCTGAAAGGTTGCTGGAGCCCCGTGTAACCCAAATGGAAGGACACGATACTGCCAGTGTCCGCTAGGGGTACTAAACGCGTTTTTCCTTCGAGTCCGTTAAAGGAACCTGCCAGTACCCCTTTTGTTATGTCAAGTGTGGTCAGGTATTGAGCCTGTCCAAGCCTCTCGAGGAGGTCGCCCACGCGTGGCATTGGATAGGCATCAAATTGGGAGACTTGGTTAAGCCGACGGAAGTCATTGCAGAACCTCCAACTCCGCCAGGCTTACCGACGAGCACAATGGGGCTGGACCAGGGACTATAACTCTCCTCAATTACACCTAGTTCCAGCATGCGCTTGATCTCAAGCTCCACTTCAGCCTTTTTTGCCTCGGGAAGACGGTACGGGCGTTCTCGGACAACAACCCCGGGCTCTGTCACAATGTTGTGCTCAATCAGAGAGGTCCTTCCGGGGTGTTCACTGACTACCTCTCGAACGGTCCGGATAACTGTTTCCAGCTCCTGCCGCTGCCTGGGTCTCGCTGCAAAGTTAAGGTCGTGTGTGTGGCGAAGAGTGAGCGGGCTGGCCGGAGGAGGGATCGGGTCCCTGTCCTTCCACGGTTTCAGCAGGTTCACATGATATACCGCTCCTTTGGCCGGCGATTGGGTTGACTCACCAAATAGTCGACCAGTCCCTTCCTCTCCTTAACTTCAGTAGGGGCCCTGCCAGTGGGCAAGCAACTTAGAGTGGGAGGTAGGCACTAGGACCATGACCCGATCTCCGGGTGGAACTCCCAAGAGACGTGCGGTTGTAGTAGCGAACCTGTGCTGCTTGAGCCTCCTCCATGTGACTTTTAAGGACAGGCGAATCTTTCCAAATCTATCGCGAACTGCGCGATATACTCCAGTATGTTAGTGGTGGGAAGAGCCTCTTCTTCCCAGCCTTCTTTCAAAATATCCAATATGCCCGAGGTTGTCGCCCATACAGTAGTTCAAAGGGGAGAACCCGTGGAGGCTTGTGGGACTTCCGATAGGCAAAAAGGACGAGGGGGAGGAGCTGATCCCAGTTCCTTCCATCCTCGCTGACCACCTTACGTAGCATTTGCTTGAGAGTTTGATTAAACCTCTCTACTAATCCGTCGGTTTGAGGATGATACACCGAGGTTTTAAATGCTTTATTTTCAGTAATCTGGCAGTCTCCTTGAACGTCTCCGAGGTGAAGGGGTCCCCTGGTCTGTCAAGACTTCTTTGGGGATCCCCACGCGCCAATACCCCTAGTAATTCCCGTCGCGATGGCTTTAGAGGTAGCTGAGCGCAACGGAACAGCTTCGGGGTATCGTGTAGCATAATCCACGAGGACTAAAATGTACTTGTGTCCTCGGGCTGAGGGCTCTAGAGGTCCCACCAGGTCGACCCCGATTCTGTGGAAGGGAACGTCAATCAAGGGAATAGGAACAAGAGGAGCACGGTCCCTCCTAGGAATCTGTCGCAGTTGACACTCCGGGCAGGAAGCGCAAAAGCGACTAACCTCCTCATTAATTCCTGGCCAGTAAAACCGGAGCTTGATCCGCTCCAGAGTTTTTTCGGTGCCCAGGTGGCCACCTAGGAGGTGGGCGTGTGCTAGCTCGCAGACCTGCCGGAAGTTACGCGGCACTAGCAGCAGCCTCGTCTCCTGCCCGTCATGCATTGCTACACGGTAAAGGAGGTCATTATCTAACACAAAGTAGGGGCCCTGTGGCATCGACTGACTAGTGCGCTGGCCATTGACAAGGACCACTGCATTTTTTACAAACTTCAGGGAGTCGTCATTCCATTGCTCCCTTTGAAAGAAGCCGGCGTCTTTTAAATTGAAACCGCAACACGGAGAGAGGGTCAGCGCCGACCTCAATGGGCGTGGTTTCCTCCGCTCCGCCGCGGCGTTGGTGGATGACGTGTCAGCCTGCGGCGGCCCGGAGTTGCCACGCCAGCCAGGACGGCTGCTTCACCTCTCTCTGCCGGCTGATTACACGGCGTGGAGGCAGCTTGAGACGGTTCATCTCCGTCCATAACGAGGCCCAACTTAACCCCGGAGTGGTATGTGTCTCACCGCTTTTAATGTCAGACCAGTCCCGCCCTAGTATCACCGGGTGTGGAGGATCAGGAAGGATTGCCACGGTTACTTTCTGGACTGATCCTCCGTAGCTAATGACACAAGCGGCGGTGCTGTACCAGCGGTTTCCCGTGGACACAGGTTATACTGGTCTTGAATTTTAGCCATTGTCGCGGTAGCACAAAGCGGCGGGCAACAATGGAAATGTTGCTGCGGAATCGAGCAGAGCGAAGTTTTAAACCCGTTAACGATCACCACGTCTGTATGCGGGACCGTCAACGGGTTTGTCAGAGCACACCAAGCCCTCCTCCCCCTCCACCTGCATTCCTCCTCGCCTCCAAGCGGTTTTGCGTGCCAGCGCCGCGGACGCCGATGCAAGCTCCGGGTTATACAGGGAGGGGCTAGGTCTTGGGACATACCCGGCTGAGTTTGGCAGAAGGGCGGTTCTGCTCTCCCAGAGTGTGAGGCCGCCCTCTGTGTTTCCAGAAGCTCTATGAGCCCTGACATGTTCGTAAACTGCACGCCCCAGACCGGCTGGGTGAAGCCCTGGGGAAGTGCTTTCAGGAGCAGATAGCACGCTACCTGCTCAATGACCTGGTAGGGCTTGTTTTCCAAGGGCCGTAGCCACTGCCATACTTTTGCCCATAAGGACCAGGCTTGTTTACTGGTCGGCCTCTCAGGGTCCAACCTCCACTTGTTATTTTACTCACCTGCCAGTCTGGGGCACCCCAAGGTGGTAAAGGGGCTGTGGTTTCACTGGGGGCAGGCACTCTCCCCAAGAGAGCATACTGAGTCCCTCTTGTCTCCCTCCAGGGCAGCCCAATTGGTGAGCCCCACCCGCACACTCCCTGGCCTCTCTAGATGGCCTAGTTCTGCGTGCTGGGAGCGGAGCCCGCACCGGTCTCGCGAACCACGGGCACCCTCCCCGCCTGAATACTCGGCCCCGGTACGCTCCCACCTGGGTGTTTTGCAGGTCCTGTCCCCTTCTCTTCTGGGACTTCTCCATCCTGCCGACTACGCCACTGTCACAAAACGAGACAAAGACAGAAAAAGGTTTGGGGCAGCCACCCATGTAATTCGGTATCCTGGCTGCAACTTCGTTTTCCTTTAAATACCAGCACTGAAGTGCTTACAACAGAGTCCAAAACAAGACTGACACAGAAGGGAAAAGGGAAGGCTTTTAAAGGGGGAGACAGGAAGTGAGGTCATAAGGGTCGGCACGTGTTCATGTTCATTGGTTTAGTCCCGGATGTGACATCAGGGGCCGGAGCTGGCAAGGTCTGTCTCCATTGGCTCGGTCCCAGAAGTGACGTCCAGAGAGACAGGTGGAACCTCCCGGTTAGGTCTACAGGGAAGTGAGAAAGAGAGTTAGTGCGCTCTGCCACATCCCGGCATGGCTCAGAACTGCCTTCACTCGAGCCCTTTAGCTGCCTCCCATGCACGCGTGTGTGACAATATATATATATATATATACATATACAGTGATCCCTTGCTGTATCGCGCTTTGACTTTCGCGGTTTTGCTCTATCACGGATTTTATATGTAAGCATATGTAAATGTATATTATGGATTTTTCGCTGATTCATGGATTTCTGGACAATGGGTCTTTTAATTTATGGTACATGCTTCCTCAGTTTGTTTGCCCAGTTGATTTCATACAAGGGACGCTATTGGCGGATGGCTTAAAAGCTACCCAATCAGAGCACGTATTACATATTAACTAAAACTCCTCAATGCTATAAGATATGCCTCCTGCGCGGTGCTCATTGTTTGCTTGTCTCTGCCTCTATCTCACCCTCTCTGACATTCTCTGCGCCTGACGGAGGGGGTGTGAGCAGAGGTGCTGTTTGCATAGAAGCTATTTGCCTAGTGGATACAGACGCTCCTCTAAGAAATGCCGCTTATCGAGGTGCGTCCAAAAGCACACTTATTGATTTTTTGATTGTTTGCTTTAATCTCTCTCTCTCTCTCTCTCTGACGTTCTCTGCTTTGATGGAGGAGATGTGAGCAGAGGGCTTTTGCACAGAGGCTGTTTGCTTAGAAGATAGGGACGCTCCTGTAAAAATGCTGAAAGGCTACCTTCGCATTGATCCCTTCATTGCAGCTGCTTTATCGCGGTGCTTGCATACTTAAAAGCGCAACAGCCCTATTGATTTTTCATTGTTTACTTTACTCTCTCTCTGACATTCTCCGCTCCTTACGCGCACTTTGAAGAGGAAGATATGTTTGCATTCTTTTAATTGTGAGAAAGAACTGTCATCTCTGTCTTGTCATGGAGCACAGTTTAAACTTTTGACTAAAGGGTGTTATTTCATGTCTAGAGGGCTCTAATAATGTTAAAAAACGTATTTAGAAGGTCGTAAACAGGTTTTCTATGCTTTAACTGCGAAAATATTAGATTTATAAATAAAGAATCCTACTTCGTGGAAATTCATTTATCTGTCTGGAGCGGATTAACCGCGATAAACAAGGGTTTACTGTATAACTGTGCGGAGAATATTTATAAACAGTGTGGGAGAGTTTCTAAGGGCTTAAAATATATAAAAATAATCATACAAACATATGGTTTCTACTTCGCTGATTTTTCACCTATCGCTGGGGGGTCTGGAACGCAACCCCCGCGATCGAGGAGGGATTACTGTATATATATATATATCTATACTAATAAAAGGCAAAGCCCTCACTCACTCACTCACTCACTCACTCACTCACTCACTCACTCACTCACTCACTCACTCACTGACTCATCACTAATTCTCCAACTTCCCGTATAGGTAGAAGGGTGAAATTTGGCAGGCTCATTCCTTACAGCTTACTTACAAAAGTTGGGCAGGTTTCATTTCGAAATTCTACGCCTAATGGTCATAACTGGAAGGTATTTTTCTCCATTAACTGTAATGGAGTTGAGCTGGAATGACGTGGGGGGGCGGAGTTTTGTGTGACATCATCAAGCCTCCCACGTAATCACGTGAACTGACTGTCAACGCAGTGCGTAGAAAACCAGGAAGACCTCCAAAAAGCGCTTAAGAAAACATGCATTTTATAATTGAGAAGGCAGCGAAACAATAAGAAGTGAGCGAGTGACATATACTACCATATTCATGAGTGCTGCCAGCTCGGAAAGAAAGCAAGGTGTAAACCTAAACTTTAAATTAAGTTCATAGACAGGCTACCGCTGGCGTTTCACATGCCCACAGGTAATGCGGGATACAAGTTTAATGAGAGGACGCAGGATA